>NW_025940785.1:0-1400 GCF_000764305.2 Hyalella azteca
AGACCTCGATAAGATTTGCTCATATCAGAGTTGCTTACGATGTTCGCTAAACGCAGATTGAAGCAAATTTGAGTTTCTGAAATTTCGGAACAATTTTATTATTTCCTTCTTTGGAATCTTCTGCAAGCAGAATTGATTGCGCTTGAGTATGCGCTTTCAATAAAAGTAAATCAAGCATTAGCCACTAAAAATTCTAACATACGGTTAGAAAATACAGTTACTTCTTCACCACTCAAAGTATATTAATTATATTAGCATAGTGATTATTCATGTATTCCGAATCTTCTAGAATTTAATGGCTCAGTAAATATTAAAAAATTCATTCTAAAACAAATCAATTCTGCAATAATTATTTATCCTATATAGCGCCCCACCACGTAACGTTTGCAAGCGGCTGTGTCAATGCATTTTATTATCGAAAAACTGAGGGCATTTTAAAATGATGCCTTCGGCTGAATGAAAATAATTGAAGATAATTAAATTACGAATTGAGAATTAAAGGAATGAATTTTGAATTAAAATAAGTAATTCAATTTAATTGAATAAAATTATCGACTTATATTTAAATGGCGTTATCATACGAACTGAAGTGAATAAAAATGAGGTTCATGGTCCATAAATCAGAGAGAGTGATGGAACGAACATGGATTTTTTATATCTTAACCGAAAAGCTTTGGTTCGTTGAAAATGATTTCGAAATCAAATGCAATGCAATTCAGGCTATCTTCTTCGGAAAAACGATATTGATAACGGATGTTTGCAGCTATTGGAATGTAATTTCTTGGATTTTGTAGGATAACATTTCTTAATTTTTCGAAATGATAATAAACGAGATATAATTGAATTATTTGACCACAGTTGTAGCTATATAAAAAATTTACTGAATGAAATTGTGTCTTTTGTTTTAACGTTAGAGGTTGAGAGGGAGAATTCAAAGTAGCTGTTTTGGTGATCAACTTCCGATTGACACCAACTTGCTAAACTTATTTTGGTAGTCAACTTATTGGTGATTGCGATGATAGTTTACCATTTTGCAGGTTCCTAATGGTTTCATCCTGCATTTCGATCAATGCCAGTTTATTTAAGCCGACTTTATGATGACTTAATTTTATATAATTACGTAAGTTTCCGTTCATACTATAAGCACGGCTACAGCATTCATGATGCGGGAGCCGTGGCCAGTCACGGCTCATACTCCATGCATTATGCGGGAGCTGTAGCCAGTCACGGCTCATACTCCATGCATTATGCGGGAGCTGTAGCCAGTCACGGCTCATACTCCATGCATAATGAGCGAGCCATGGCCAGTCACGGCTCATACTCCATGCATAATGCGGGAGCCATGGCCAGTCACGGCTCATACTCCAAGCATAATGCTGGAGCCGTGGCCAGTCACGGCT
>NW_025940786.1:0-984 GCF_000764305.2 Hyalella azteca
CCCTCCGTTGGGCATGGGGCCCACCATGACCCCCTCCATGCCCTGGAGGGGGATGGGCACTCGCTGTTCCTGGACGGAGGCCAGTCTGGAAAATATGGAAGATAATGGCAGTCAAATTGTGTAAAAAATGCGGACAAAATGGCAGACAAAATGGCAGATCTCTTAAGGCACATGTTGAGTGCCGCGTGATCTCGAGCAGGCTTGGCTGGTTCATATGATATTCCTGCACTATGTAGGTTCACCTTAACTCCACTCGTAAATAAGATGACAATCTGAATTTTTACATGCTTATCCAGCTATTTATTTACAATCGTAGGGCAGTAACTGAAAATATGTGTAAATTTTGTATTAAAAGAGTCAGGCTGAAGGAAACTTTCAATCAACTTCAAATGCTAATGTTCGTGAATTGCACGACTTCTGCACTTTTTTGAGATGTTAATGGGATATACTTTCTATTTTCTACTGATAGATATACACGGCATTTCTTGAACAGTCTTTTTATTATGGATATTTGTTCCAAAAACTGTTCAAAATCAAGCGTGCTCAAATGTGGAGTGAAAATCCCGAAGGCCTATAGTTCTTATGAAGACGTTGTGGAAAGAATAATGGGACACAGACGTCGTATATTACTCAACTGTCATTGCATTAAGATGCTTGCGGTCACAGACGAAGGGGAATTTCTGAATGAAAATTATTTAAACAGAGGTTGCCAGCGGTCGGCTTGAGCTAATTAGTTCTAGCCGACCGCTGGCCATTCCTCGATCAGTCACCTGAAAGCCACCAGTAGATCTAAAATACGTGCTGCACTGTTAGAAAAAACAGTGAAGAAACGGTCCCACTTGCATTCAAGTGGCCGGTCGTCCCGTGAAAATAAACTGTTTCGCCGTTTTTATTAGATGTTTTACGGATTTCTAGTGTTGAATCAGAATAAAAACGGCGATACGGTGTTTCTTTTCACGTGCCGACCGGCCACTGAAATGCCGG
>NW_025940787.1:0-1430 GCF_000764305.2 Hyalella azteca
CGAGTCCTCGCTCATGTTTATGGCAATTATTCTCATTAATTCCTAAATGGAGAGGTGCTCTCGAGCCTCGAAGTGATCAGCAAGCCTTTAATTACGTGTGGCATTGTCCCCTACAGCCATTAGCACACAGCAGACCTTCTCTCCTACCTCAGGCAGTCAAGGCGACCGAGACTACCGTGGGCTGATACTGCATGCGAAGACTATAAGTTGAGTTCTTTGAGCTTAGTTGAGAGTTCTTCTAAAAAAGAGTTGAGTTCTTCTAAAAAAAGCTGGCTTTTTTAGAAGAACTCAACTAAAAAAAAGAAAAAAAACTAAAGAAAGAAGAAGAAAACTAAAGAGTTTTTTGTTTTTGAATGAAGTTCCTTACGCCTTTGAGATGTATAAGTAGTATAATTATCAAGCTGTTATCACTATCATATAGTATACTACTATATAGTATAATTATTAAGCTGTTATCACTATCAGGATGTTCATCCTTAGATGAACAGCTTGATAGTGATGCGGGTGCATCAATATTATTTGTTCTATAAATTGAAACAAATCAGTTTTTCGAAGTTATAACTCCGTCTACATGGTTGACCCATTATACAAATTTTAAATAGTTATTTATAAGCAAGTAAAATAATTAGTAAAGTTCGTTTTGATGGTTATGTTTTTCATTGCTCTTATACAACTTAAGTTGTATAAATGAAGGTTAGTATAACGACACGTTTTATATAAAAAGATGAACGCATTTCTTGGCCGTATTAATAATAAATGGCAAGGAAAAAACTTACACAGATGGCATCAAATCGTTTGAACTCAGCACAAAATATTTTAGTATCAAGCTATACCCATTCTCCATGAAAATTATTTCATTTAATTAGAAGTAATTGATGCAGTAAATCTTATAACTCTTTCCTTAATTTTCTTTTCACTGCGGCTACTTATCAATATTGTTGTTTGTTATATTCCCGTCGATCGTTCATATAACATTTGAACGATTGACGATGATGTTTGTATACAGGTTTTGTTATATATATTATATAGTCTGCATTGTACGTGTTTTCTTTTATGGCAAACAATGCAGACTCAGTTAAGTAGGTTTGCTGGAAGTATCTATTACATAGTTGAAGATCTCAGCCGAATTGAGTGCAAAGTGGAAATGTAATATTCAGATTTAAATTTTAAACTGGTACAAAAATTTCGAAACAAAAAATTTCGAAAATTATTCGTTAAAATTTTGTGCGCAGGAGAGAACACGGTTGCAAATTTTTATTGATCAGAGATGATAGATTAGGATCAATAGATATGAACCTTTTGAAAAAGCAACCGCGAAGGAATTCAAGAGTTTGAAAACATTCTTTGCAGAAAGAAGAGGAAGAAAATTATACATATGGAGAAACCATTATGTTTTATTTTCTACTTCCATTAAATTCTGTCATCGGTCG
>NW_025940788.1:0-437 GCF_000764305.2 Hyalella azteca
AGAGAAAATCAGGAATTCATGGTGATTATGCTTAAAAAAAATCCTTATAATCAACACAATTATAAAATCGAGAAATTGAACATCATGACAAATTCAAACACCGTTTATAAATCTGGACCAGGAGTTGCCGACCTCGGCAAGACGGGCACACAAAGAAATAAGCGAGACTTTGTCCAAATATTGATGCAGTTTTTGCTCTAGTGTGGGTTATCCAGGGGCCGTATTATCAAAACTTCGTAAGTACGCAAAATGGACTTACGAGTGGCGTTGCTATGACAACGTAATACTAGCGGTGGTATTATAAAAACTTTTGCGCGGGAAAAACATTTAAGCTTTATTTAGGCTTTTAGCTAAGACTTGCGTACGAAAGTTTTGATAATGCCAAAATTAGGGTGTACTTACGTACCACATAACTTTTTTGTCGTAAGTACAAAAAG
>NW_025940789.1:0-6320 GCF_000764305.2 Hyalella azteca
CTTCAGGTAAGTCATCCTGGAAGAAATTGTCAAGATATTAAAAGTCTGGAATAATAGCACTGTTCTACTATGCATTAGAAGATTTGTTCCAGGAATAGTTTCTGGATTAATGGATTGGATATTTTAATTATTCTTGAAACACATTCATGTGTCTCCCAGAAAGAAATTTATACTTTGGTTTGTTGTTGATTGTTTTGACAACAATATCAATGAACATTTTATTTTTATTGAAACTACGTATATAATTGTAAATCATGCATATCTATGCATCATTTAAATGAAAAAGAAAATAATTGCTTTATACAAATTTTGGCACATTTTTCATTTATTTATGTCATTTGATCTAAATACCTATATTTTTAAATCAATAAAGGATCCCATTGCTCCTTTCACCTCATTATTGCTGTTTTTAGCAAGATTAATTTTATTAAGCACTTCTGATTGGATAGGAAATTATGTAAAATTTTTAACATGTCTTTCAATCAAGGATGACATGCTGCATTTAAGAGCCTGTGCACTAATAAGCTATCATATATAATTTTACCCAGCGTTTAGTTTCTTGCCATACAAATTCAAGATAAGCCTTAAAAATAATTCTGAAACCCAATTATCTATACCACTACAAGCCATATGTATACAATAATTTATTATTTACTTTCAAAAAAAGTGTACAGTGAAATATTTCAGTATTAATACTGGCACATTGGCATGATTGTCACACATGATAGGCCAGCATTTAGTTGAGACAAGTCACAATTTGGAAATTTATTATACAGAGAATAATGATTGTAAAGATAGAAATACAAATGATAACTTAGGAAAGATTTTGCAAAATATCACTAAAGTTCATTCAAACAAGTGTAGAAAATAACATGTCCAAGCCATGATTGGACTTTTGGGGTCACAAGTTCATCAAATTTCCAGCTGTGAAAAATGTTGGAGCCAAAAGTTTCCAACTATTAACACATTTTTTAATCCATAATCCTTTTAGCTAAAATGATTAATCTTATCTTTAAAATAGCTGCTAGCTGCAAAAAGAATTTATGTGCTTCACTTTAGAGACAACTTAGAATGTTTTCACGAATTTTTTTCTTGTATAAGATGACTTGTAGTAATTGCTGTTAAGAAGCTGTTTCATTACATTTACAAGTGTTAATTGCTGCATAATTTACTATTAAATCAAAAAACATGACTGTGGAACTATGAAATCTCAAATTTCTAAAATTATCTGTGATTTTAGATCAGTGTTTTTTAATTAAAAAGTAGGAGTTTTCCAATATATATTGCATTCTTAAATATACCTAGTTGAAATATTTAAATTTCAGGAACATTGTCATTTCAATCCTATGTGTTTTTATGAATGGTTGAAATATGATGGATAATGATTGACACCCCAACTTTGCTCTCTTGTCTTAGTTCTGGGTGTTTTTCCAATCTGGATATTAGAAAAATTTTACAAAAATCATTAGTAAACACAATCATTTCACAAGTGCGTGTAAAAATTCTAGGCAAAATTTGATAATTATTCTCGATTTTCACAGATAAAATTAAACAAAGGCCACTGCATAGGAATGTGTTAAATTTTCCCCTAGCAGCAGGTAGTGTTTTTGTCTCATTCATGGGAGGCTTCTGCCTAAATTTTCAGTTTATGTTTTCATTTGCATAGGCAAGTTAAATCTTTCAAAATGTTAGCCTATCTACTCGGCGGACAACAGCTGAAATTTTTGAGCCCTGGTTTAATGGCTTCGCCAGCCGTGATTCCATTTCTTTCAGCCATGATAACATTTTTTGAGCCGTGATTCCATTTTTTGAGCCGTGAATTCCATATTTCGGCCATGAAAAGCCATTTACAAGCCGAAAATTTATTTACAAAGTCTGTGCACCTGTTACTCCAAATCTTTAATTTTACCCTAAAACAGTCAAATGGCAACAATAACATTTGTCTTTACTGTTAGCTGAACTCATGTTAATGCAGTCTGACTGCTATGATGTGACCAAAACTATGCGTGATCTTCAACTAAATGTTTAGGTTGACTTGTTATCATTATGGTAATTTTACGTTCTGCAGGATATTTTGGCAGGAATGGTAGAGTAATGCAGTTTGCAGCAGTTGAAAATTTTATGAAATAACACGTTTGCAAAGTGTGGACCCCATTATTTTCAATCAAACAAAAATACAAGACAGTAGAGCCGTGAGATTTCATTCCTACTGAAATTATATGATGTTAGAGCCAAGATATTACAGAAAAAAGTAGGACTTTTCCTGACCCAACTGTGTGCGCTTGCGGTCTTACAGACTTGCAGTAATTGCAATAATTTCAAATGCATAGTGATAGTGGCAAAGCCAAGTGTTTTTTACACTCTCCTCCTTCAAGTTCAATTTTAAGTCTTATAAGGAAACCAATCAAGTATTATGAATACCAGCATCATATATAAGATATGGATTTAAATCTCGAGTAAACGAGAAAATTAAAAATAAATTGATTCTAAAAAATTACCTACCGTACTGGTTTACCACTAAGCTTCAAAGTAATTTCCAAAATGCAGTAATTTCAATCCAGATGTGTTGGCAAGAACTTCTGAAGCCTGAAGGCATATATTTTGCTGCTGATGCGTTACCAAAGATCTTTTGAGGTTCACCCACTTTCTCTGTACCCTGGCTAGTGGCCACTGGCCAGGCTGGCCGTATTACCCCACTTGATGGTAATTAGAAAAAAATGTAACTTAGTAGGTACTCACTGTATCTGCAGTGAATGACACTATGACAGAAAACCCCATTTTTTGTTGACGAAAACAGGAAGTTGCGGACGGACAGACGGACATAGCAAGCACAATAATGCATTTTTTTTCATATTGAGAAAATGCGCTAAAAGCCCATTTTTGCCTAAGATTTTCCAAATTGCCTACAAAACAGTATCTTCTGCAATTTTCTGTAACATTCTATTTAATTTTAATTTAGAAATTTCATTGTTAGAATTTCTAACAAGATTATCAAAAGATGAATGAATTATAGGACCAAAATATTTAATATAATCATAAAATTCAAATCATATAATGAGTGTCATATAATCTATACTACCCTATAGCTCAAGTTTGACAGACTAGTTTATAAATATTATGCCAAATCATAAAATTTAGTACCTAAAACATATTCTAAATATTTTATTCAATATAGGAGGTTTTTCTAACTATTGTTCACTTTCTTCTCAATTATGATTTTAAAATACAAACTTACATTCAAAAGAGGTACATCATCATCTACATCATATTTTCACCGCTCTCATCAGACTCCATGTTTACAAATAACATATGACGGCGATAAACTTTTTGACTTATATAGACTTCTTGAAGACGTGTTCCCCGCCTCGACACCCCACGATGTTAAGTTATTTATTCAATCATTTATACTATTCGGTACTATTCATATATATTTGTACAAAAACTCTTCACAGAAATAAATGCATATTTTACTAAAGAAATTGATTGCTCATTTGGAACATTCAAGCTTTCTTTTGAGATTGCCTAGAAAGTTCAAAACCTTAGTCACATGCATTAATGAGTAAATTGTAAACGACTTGTTAGATCAAATCCTTCAACTGAGATAGTTCGTTCAGGTTTCGTGTTATCTATGAACCCTATTAAATAGCGTTTCCTTGGCCCATGTTGTTCATTTAAAAGTCTCTACGATTAGACACATTTTAAATAAAAATTGGCGAGCAGTATGAACGGTAAGCCTTTTATGTTTTGTGATCCATAAGTTTATCTAATGTGTAGTAGTATTTCAACGAATTTGCAATTGACGTAGTAATTTTTGTAACATTCATTATTTTTGTTGCTAAAATGATCACTGTTTAGGTATTTAAATAATGATGAAAAGTGGGCTTTGAACACAAATATTTGTTAGGCCTACTTAAACTTATCTGGAATCAGTGAAATGAATATTCCAGTTTCGTATCCTAGATTTTTTTAGATAATAGATATAAATTCAAAAAATTAAGGCCCATATACTATTTATATATTTTTTCAGAGCCAATAGGAATAGCTAGGTAGGTATACTAAGGTACTGCATTACATAGTTAGACCTATTCTGGGAAATGGGCAGAAACCAGGCAAGGCAGGCATGGAATATATCTTTGAGCCATGATTACATTTCTTTGAGCCATGAATTCTATATCTCAGCCATGAAAAGCCATTTACAAGGCTCAAATTTATTTACAAAGTCCATGCAGGTGTTAGCTACATCAAATCTCTAATTTTAGCCCTAAAACCGTCAAATGGCAACAATAACATTTGTCTTTTACTGTTTACTGTAAGCTGATCACGTAGCCATTTAATGCAGTCTGACTGCTCTGACCATCTGACGTGAGTGACTGAGTGTGTCGCATCATGTGACCACAACTATGCGCAATCTTCAACGCGTATCTGTAGGCGGTATTATTGCAGATTAACTACATCCAAAAAAAAGGGTGTTTTTTTTTTTAATTATATGTTTTTTGGGGTGTAGATTACGAATCTGAAATCCATTTTTGGCGGTCGGCATCGGAAAACGGATTTTTTGCAATAATACCGATCACACGTAGCGCACGACATTTTGAATGAAACTTACCCGTTGCACTGCAACGGGTAAAGAAGACAAAAATGTTACCCGTTGCACTGCAACGGGTAACATTTTCGTCTTCTTTGTCCATAAATCTGGAGATACATTGCCACATCGAGAGATCACAACCTAACGCCAACTCGCAGGTTGGGTTGGTTCGCCCAGGTTCCTTTTAGATAAGTAGTGTTCAATATTCGTTAGTGTTCTAATTCAAAGCCGTGTTGTATCCCAATACAGCTCACACAGCAAACGGAATTTGAACACGTGGATGTCGGCAATATGTATCAGTTAAATTTGAAGCGCGGACACAATACGACTCACGGTCACTCACCACGTGTCGGATGTTGCCACACAAAGTGACGGAATATAGGGATTTGGTAGGTTTCCATTCTAAAGGCTTTTTAATAAATATGGCAACATTTTGTGACATTTCATCGTTGCTGACGCGTAGTGAAGTGTTTTGAGAGTCATGTGAAGGCAACAGAACTTACGTAACGCATAAGTTTTTTTTTTAGTTTTTCATTTCTCGATGCGTCCTTAATGTGTCGGAATATACCGCGTTTACCCTACCTACTGAAATTATATGATATTAGAGCCACAATTTTTCAGAAAAAATAGGATTTCTCCAGCCCTGGCAGAAACTACTTGTGAAACTGGCCACTGGTGACTGGGCACTATGCAGAGACAATGTCAATGACATTCCAGCCCTGCTTGAAACTTTCTGCGGATTTTGTTTACCGGATAGTGCGACTAAGTTTTTCCCAGATTGTGCAACGGAGTTCAGTTAGAATTATATTATTATTCAAAGTTCTTGCAAAATTAATGGCAATTTTTAGCAGCCTAAAAATCCTGCGTAGTTCATTAACCTTAGTATCCTTAGTATTTGTTTGGGACACAGCAGTCCCAGGCCACGATGGATCGCCGCACAGACGTACTAGTTTGTCTGATATCCCATTTTTTTACAATTGGGATTCCAGCTATATAAAGTGGCTTGCATTCAACAAATGCCAGTTCTGCGATCTCAATGCATCTCCAGGTGAAAAGAATCTTGTCCTTTATACCTTTTTCTTACAAACTAGGCACAACCAAATTATAGGTCTCAGTCCATGTACCATAAAATGGGGTAACTTTGACCACTTTTTTTTCAAAATGATGCCATTTTTTTACTAGATAAGTTAAACTTGAATTGAAATATGCAAAATACAGGTCTATACTCTAGCTTTACTCAACATAAATTGCTGGCTCCTGCCTCTCATAGTTTTGATGTAATTTCAAAAAAAGCGATGGTCTTTGTTACCCCAGCTCTTGGGGTTTATTTGACTGGGTGGTCAAATCAATTTTATTTTCTGGTAAAACAACTCCAAATAACTCCAGGTTGTGATGCATTGTAGTAGAACTCTTCTAGTTACATATGCAAAAGACAAATTTTAGAAAAGTGTCATAATTTGCAAATGGGGGGCGCTGTCCCCCAATGGGCAAAATGTTACCACCTAATGGCAGCTGTGACGGGGTAACATTGACTGGTTTGGAAATTAAGTTAAAATTACCATATATAAGACTCTGTATAGTCTGAAACATAAAGAAAAAAACATTAATAGGTGTATCAAACATAAAATATGTTATATAGGTACCTATGGTAATTTTAACTAAATTTCCGAGCCGGTCAATGTGACCCCATCACGGCTGCCATTAGGTGGTCAAAGTTCCCCCATTGGAAGGCAGC
>NW_025940790.1:0-29321 GCF_000764305.2 Hyalella azteca
CTCTAACAGCGAAGTAGCACTTCAAAGTCTTTCTGCATACGAATCAGTAGTGCGACACTAAACATTGTAGAGCTACTTCGAAGTGCTTAATGTCTATGTCTGTGACGTATTTAGCATACCAACAGGAAACTTCGTAGTGCATAGTGCTACTTCGTAGTGCTAGTGCCCTATTTAGCATACGGGCCAGTGTCTATGATGAGCAAGTTGACTCTCCTTCCATCTCTCTTTTCATTTTTTCAATCAATTCATCAACAACAAATATATCTTCTGCTCTCATGTCACACATGAAACCATTCTGCTTCTCACCCAGAGCCAATTCATGCTTTTAGTAATTTTTATATGGAATGTTTCAAGGGATTTTATTTATTCCGGAATCGGAAAATTTTCCGAAACAAAAATCGATGAATTATTCGCCACTCGATGTCAGCGTGGGGCGTGGGCCGTGGAAACTCACCTAAGTCGAACTTTCGAAGAGGGAAACCACTCGCTGTGTTACTGTAGCCTAAGCCTATTGAGCACTGCTGAAATTAATTTATTCAAATGAGGTAAGCCCGCTTCGCTCGGACTTCTAAAATAGCGTAATTACGGCTGCCGGCTAACCCACTGGCTTGGACCTACATGGCCCCCTTAACATGTTTTAGACTCGTTCAATACTTGTGAAAACCTTAATGCGCGTTTTATGCCACATGCACAACTGCACGAAAGGGTGGTCGCAATCAATGCAAGCTGACAGTGTGCTCGACAAATGATATTACTTCAATTTCCGGTGAAATACCAGTTTAAGCCATGGGGTTGTATTAGTTTCAGTATGCTTATGAATGTAAACGGAACATATTTGTTTGAGTGGATCAACAAAGTTAGATAGAAGAATGGTAATAAGTTACATGTTTCGGCCGAATTATTCAGTTCCGCCGTACCAAGCGAGATTTAGAAGACGGTTATTAGAGGGAAAATTTGCATTAGTACTTCCACCGTCGAGATTTTATTTCAACGCGATATCTAATTTTTTACTACGTACAATCTTGAATATCAACATGTTTTTATTTATGCCATGAGCTTTCACTGAAAGTGCAAAATTTCAATCTATAAATTGTTTGACGGCTAATCAATTTCTCAACAGTCGTGCGCTACACAGTCGTGCTCCTAACTAAACTGGTGACCCAATAGCCAATTTTTATGTTCAAACAAGAGACAACGTGGTGGCCAGACACCTCATCATACGAGACATTTAATCACTGTAGCAATTCATCACTGGGACGTCATAGTTATTACGATTAGTCATGAAATTTCATCATTGCATTAGGTGCATTCTGCAAATATGTATATGTGCAAGTAGGATATGTTGGGTTAAATTCGTAGAGGATGAAATATTCCAATGATGGAATATGATATCCTATGATGAGGTGCCAGGGAACCGGCGCACCGCACACGTCGGTCACTCAACGCTGAATGAACGAACTTTGTATCCAAAAGAGAAGAAACGGAATTGCTACGTTCGCTTTGAACTTTTTTGACATGGCTTACATTTTAGTCTTGAACTACATATATATTTAAGATTTAAGGCATCGAAGAAACAGCGATTCCCCCTAATTTTTGGTCACCGGTTAGATTTAAGGTGAAAAATAGATCTGAAATATCATCAAATGAAATTAACGAGAAGAACTCAGGTATGCATCCTCAGTAACGCCCTCTCGCCCTCGATTTGAATAACGGCTTGGCCAAAGACAGGGATGAAACGGTTAGACATTAGTTTCATCTAAGATTCATTGATAAGTTCTACACAAAAACACAAAATAAGATTCTTAGTTTAAAACCTGGAAGCATTTTGCAACTAATCCGGCAACCCTTGCTTGATTGCGCTTGTCCTTATCGAAATGAGTCGGACTATCAAAATGCCGATGATAACACGCAGCGACTAACGTGTACCTCACGTACGCAGTGAACTTGAAGTATCTCGCAAAATAATGAACGAATATGTATTCATTAAGATGATGAATTCGGCTCATGTATTCATTAAGATGATGATTATTATAAGGCGGTGATGTTTAGGTCGTGATTATTTTTTGGATTTCACCTTTGTTTGAAACATTTCCGTACCAAGCTGTGTTTAAGAAGTTATCCGAAACATTTTTGCTGATCGAAGGTCACGTAACTTTAGTCACGCACAATTTTTGAGTGCGCGAAACTATTAAAAATCATTTATTGTCTCTTTTAACAGTGAATTGGGCAGGTTTTCCGTTATTCCTTCCTATTTAAATTGTATACATATTATGTGTCCATGCTATTCGCGAACTGATTTTAGATGTGCACAAATTTTTTCTCTAACGTCAATGACACATGAGTTTCCCCCGTTAATTCAATTAGCCGCATTGTAATGGGATCGTTGAATTTCAATGTTAAATGATATAAGAGTTATCTTTGTAACATTTAGAATATTTCTATCATCGCCCAAGCATTTCTAATTCTAACTATGGTGTTATGATTATTGGTTCGTGATTTACATGCAGTACGAAGAATCGCAGCGGCGAGAATAAGGTGAACCATTTCTGCCAAATTGGCAGGCTTTGCTAATCTGAAACTAGATCATTTTTATGGAAAAAACTGAGAAAATGATGCGTTTAGTAGCATGACTGCTACCTGCGGACTAATTCTAAAATTTATAGTCCAAATTTCAGGCATTATTTGTCGTCTCCAACTCTCCCTTCGCTCCAGCTTACCTTCAAATGGGCGGAGAATTTTAGAAATATCTCCAGGAAGTTCCCCATCTTCTCATAAATTCCCCACGGAAGTTACCCTTCTTAATCATTTCAAACCTCATGATCAATAACAAGCAAATTGATATGTGATAACAGTAAATAACAATAAATAAGAAGCTGTTTCTCATGAAAGAGTAATTGAATACGGAGGACCTGACATCTAGTATAGCTGGCCTGATACGTATGACAGTATGGCCTTGAACACGCCATACTGTCACAGATAAGAAATAAAGATATAAAGCCATGACTGCGGTCAGTGATAAGATCTGCTCTGTACTCATCACAGATATATGAACTTTTCTTCCAGCGGCCCAACCCGTGAACACTATACAGGCACGAGGTTCGCTTGCATCGTGTATCACAGCATCACAGCTTGCATCGTACATGCAAGCTGCATCCATGATACGCTGCATCCATGATACGCTGCATCCATGATACGCTGCATCCATGATACGCTGCATCCATGATACACTGCATCCATGATACGCTGCATCCATGATACGCTGCATCCATGATACGCTGCATCCATGATACGCTGCATCCATGATACGCTGCACCCATGATACGCTGCATCCATGATACGCTGCATTCATGATACGCTGCATCCATGCTGTCTCTTATACACATCTAGATGTGTATAAGAGACAGCCATGATACCCTGCATCCACGATAAGCTGCATCCATGATACGCTGCATCCTCCATGATACGCTGCATCCATGATACGCTGCACCCATGATACGCTGCACCCATGATACGCTGCATCCAAAATATGCTGCACATAGGAAGATCGATTTGTGCCAAATTCTATATCGTTAACTCGACTCATGCATTGGACTCCTCATCACAAAATACGCGAGCATATTTTGATCCCCGCCTCGACAAGCGTGAGAAAAGTTTCTTCATATTCTAATGCTGGCTACAATTATATAATAGCTGGATACATATAATAAAAGCTGGACTCCGAAACGTTATCAATATTGAGATATCGCGAATTTGTGTGGATTTTCTTTGCTTTTAAAATTTTAGTGATTTTGTGAGTCAAGCAATCTAGTGACATTTACTATTGCTTGTTCTGATTGCTGATTTAAATACGCCATGAGCAATCGAATTTTGCCCTTTGACTGATCTTAACCTCATCAGAAAGTTAAAAAGCCATCATTTTTCAAATTAGTCTTTTCATAGTAATTTTATTATCGAAAATTCCATCGTGATTAGTTGTATCTTCCTCATTCGACTTGAACATATTATTAGCATTGTTTTATATACAAGGGTTCATAAATCAATTTGATTTATGATTTATTTAAGATTGATTTCATAAATCAATTTGTTCGCTATGTTCACTGCATCCATCATTCGAATGTTCGTTTTTCTTGGTGGCAATCATGTTTTACACCATCATGTACGGCATGTTTTACACCATCATGTACGAGGGGGTATCCAAAAAACCGGACTGAGTGCCCAGTTTTTTATACCGTAGTGTCCGGGCGAAGTTTTAATAGTGCCGTATCCTCCCAACATGTGAATATGCTACGGACTTCCCTCATTCAGTATGCCTCATGGATGCACTAGAATGCCGTGTTGCATTCTCGTAAATTTTTTTTAAGACACTTGTGTTGTGCTCTCGTCGTTTTTTGATGATGGCTGATTTTCGGGACCAACGAGCTGCCATCAATTTTTTTCCTGTAATAGACTGTCACAGAAATGCCGCAGGCAACCTACAAGAATAATGCTGTGAGAACAGTGAGAACGCATGTTTTTGAGTGGTCTTCCTGCTTCAAAAAAGGGAATTGTGACCAACGAGCTGCCATCAAATTTAGCTTTCTTCTGTGAGAGACTAGCAAGGAAATGCTACAGACAGCCTACATTCATGATGCAATGGGAAGAACGAAAGTTTTTTAGTGGATTTCCCGCTTCGAAAACGATGAAATGTCAATTGATGGCCAAACACGCTCAGGTCGTTCTTATGCTTGCTGCACTTAGGAAAATGTTGAGAAAATTAGGGACCTGATCATGAAGATCGACGTAAAAGTATTCTCGAACTGGCGGAACTGTCCCAAGTGATTTGGAGTTCACTCCAGCAAATTCTGACATAATATTTTGGGTAAATAAATATTGGGTAAATAAATAATTTTAAAAATAAGTCCGGTTTCTTTTGAGTCGCCCCTCATACGTTTTCTTCAGACCTTCATTGATGAGTTCTCAATCCTTTTAAAGTTGTCGCAATATCACGATAGCTATGTATCCTTCAATATCTTTATTTCTATTTTATACATCATAAATAAATAAATAATAATAAATATAATACCGAATAAATACTTCAATCTATTATTAATAACCGGTATTTTATTAACTTTAAAATTATAACTCATGTCATCCGTTTTCTTTACGGCCCCTTCGATGTAAGGACGACTTTCTGATGGTAGAAGAAAATGATCTCATTCTGAATAATCCTCTTAATATCATTGTTTATCCTAACATTGTACGGAGGGGTGCGCTACAAGTTGCTGCTAGCATCCTTGAGTGGATTAAGCTACAGAAGCCTGTAGTTTGGTATCCATGCTACATTGAGTGCCTATTTCGAGGCGCGCGAGACTTTGTCGCACCGTCCTGAAAAGTTCAACTTATGCAACTGATTGTCACGAAAAACCTATCTCCTCCTACAGTTTTCAAGCTACAGCAATGAGAGTTGCTGTAGCTACGTGAAGTTTCATGATGATCGGTTAATAACTGTAGGAGTTATAGGCTACCTCGATTTAGGGTAGCAGGTCCCCTTAATCAAGCAACATTTGACGAGCGTCACTCCAATCCTGTGCTGCTTCATCTGCTTCTCGATGAGAAGGGAGTAAGTGAGACGCCATTTTCTTTTTATACGCAAAAAGCGTGTTTAAAATAAAGGTAGAAACAACATCGTCCTGAAAAACAACACCATCATCCTGGTATGAGCAACATCATAAGTGCACAATATCTCCAAATGGTTACTCGTCAGCCTCGCCGCCGTTGCCGTATGAGCCTTTTAGCGGCCTAAATCGATGATTTGTTCTATTATTCTACATCGTTAGCCGGCCGTGATATGTATTTGCCTTAAAATTAATATGTTTGATTATATATAAAAAAAAATCGGAAATTTTATTTGTTGTAGAGAAAATCACAAATTTTCTAATAACTATTGAATTTTGGTCTATTTTTGTGAGAGGATTTGGCCATTTTTTCTGAGGCCATCATCTGGATTAGGCTGGCAACCTGCCTGCGTAGTGCGGGGGTGCGGGGGGTCTCACTTGTATCAGTGCGCTCATAGAGCTCGGGTGAGAGATGTGGAGCTGTTCGTGTATGTGTTGTGTTACCTCATAATGTGTTACTATATTTCATACTGCACATCGTATTTTTGTGTTTCGCAATTGTCAGTTGTTTGTGTATGACGCTAGAATTAGTGATACTAAGTTTATGTAATCGAAATTGAAGTCAACATGTATATTGTATGTACAATTTTACGCCAAGCCTTTGTTGTCAGTCCATTGTATGGTGTTTAACAATTGTGTTGGTAAGATCCTCTTTTTAGGCCTTAAGTGTCGCCAGTTCTATTAGTGATTTTTCCCGGAACTACGAAAACGTTCAATATTTCGTGCCAAAAATACACGTAAAGGTTTTTAAATCAAAATTTGTTGGGAAGATTTTGTGAAGACGTTGAATCTGATGCTGATGTGTTGTCAAAGATATTCAGATATTAAACCACATGTCTCACCATCTGAACTTAGGTAATGTCAGCCTGTGACACATTTGCCCATCGGTTGAGCATAGCATAGTTAAGAGATCTTTTCCAGATTATATCGATCTTGACTATATGGATGATCATGAAAGTGACCTCAGTCAACCTTTTTTAAACCATTCAGTGATTTAAATATATTTAAACCGCTGAATTTGATCAAGCAATTTTAAACCACTGAACATTTAAACCGTGTTCCATATTTACGGTTGATTTGTCTTTATCATATTTTCGTGGCTGTGCCGTATTTTTACGTCGTGAAGCCACGTGGTACAGGCGCCTGTCTCGTTTTCTGTAACTCAATGTCATAGAAAAAAGTTTCGCGGGAGACTATTCTATTCTCTTGCTTCACGTGCATAGGCCTTGCTGACGGTTAAAAAATCAAGCAAAAAAATTGACTAAATTCATGGCGTCTTGTGTTTAATAGTATTGCTTTGTCTTACGACATTGGCTTCCTTTGAGCTTTATCTCGAATCTCACGATTCTAGGCATCATGATCGTCTTCCAAGCTTAACCACAGCGCTGGCAAATGTGAGAAAAATTGGCACATCTGCGCGAACATTTTCCAAAGCATACATTTTTTTCAATTATAAACCTATTTCTCTTCATCAAGTTTGACGTCTCTCTTCTTGTTGTCAAAAATCACCTTATGCGAGTGATAAAAGTTCCGCAATACTATTGTCAATTGTTAATATTAATATTTCAAGAAATGCACACTACATGTATAATCTCGGGTCACAGAAAAGTTTATTAGAGGTGAAGACCGCGTGCGCTCGGTCATAATTGGTATGAAAAATTGCGTGCAGTTGTAAGTTATATCTTACATGTATGATCTAATAACTAACATTAAATCTCACGTGCAGCTTACGTCATCAACGCCTGCATGTAAAGACTATAAAACCAAAATCTTCGCGTGCAAAAACCAACTACGCCACAGCCGCAACAAAGAAATTAGTTAATTCAACATCGAGCAAACGACGAGTGAGGTGGGCCATCTCTTAGCTTTAACATTTAGAACATTAATATTAATGTGCATAATTCGCTTGCGCATTCGTAATTTTATTGTGCTAGGTACTCAATTAGTTATTCAAGTTATTATATTATAGTTTCCTTCTCTTTTACAGCCGATTCATCAGTCAGCTTTTGCGTTAATCAATTATTTAATTACGACCAGCACAACAACAAGCTCCTGAATTGATACGACCTTTTCTTCCATACGCTGAAATTTTATAATCCGAGTCCCAACCTCTTCAAAGTTCCGGCCTTTATAATCCAAGTTCCGGCCTCTTCAAAGTTCCGGCCTCTTCCAAGTTCCGGCCTTTATAATCCAAGTTCCGGTCTCTTCAAAGTTCCGGCCTCTTCCAAGTTCCGGCCTTTATAATACAAGTTACGACCTCTACCAAGTTCCGGCCTTTATAATCCCACTTCCGGCCCCTATTGACGACTTCAACTATTCCGAAATGTCAGGGTACCAGTGGGAGTTCCTAGATGAAAACGACTTCTGGATCGAGTACGGAAGAGTCAGCACCGGTAATGACGCAGCTTGTAGAGTGAATATCTCTTCAGGCACCTTAGAGTTACAGTTTGCTAAATATCCTAATTCAAAAATCCAATTCTGGAGTCAAAAACATATTTACACTCTTGATTTCACCACGATGAAACAGACTAACTTGCTAACCCGAGTCACCAGGGACGTCCGACGAGTGAGAGATCCTTTCCGTTGTGATGAGCATATCCATGAAAATAGGTCTAATGAAGTTATGATAATTACAAACCTGAGTTATCAAAAGTTATTACTAATCCCTAATGGACCAATGTGTTCTACGGTGCCCATTGCACCAGGACATGCTGAGTACTCCAGAGTTGTAGGACTGCTGCTCTGCTCATTAAGCTGCTACCCCAGGAGCATCTTTAAAATCAACAACCCTTACTTAATAAATGCCTTTGAAAACAAGAGAGCTCAACTTCAGAATCAAAATTCAAATGTTCAGTACGAGGTGAAATGCCTCTTCCATGGCACAAGCTCCAGCAACGTCACATCCATAGCCGAAGAAAACATCGACTGGCGACTGCATGGAACCAAGATCGGACAACTATACGGAAGAGGAGCTTATTTCGCATCCAAGTAAGTGTATTCCTGTCATGTAACCACATATATGATATTTCATGCGGTATCAACCAGTTATTCAGTTCAGCTTTTGAAGCTGAGCACACCAATCAGTGACGTGACAACAGCCGCTATATGTACTTCGGCCGCTACGTGTACTTATACCGCTACAAGTTTGATTGATCAGAGCTTGTCTGGTTTTCAATCAAACTTGCATAGAAGAAAAGCTTGTGCCGAATTACACCAATTTTATTCCGCTACGTGTACTTATATGGTGTATAGTGTAAAATAACACTTCATTATTAAATTATAACGTCTTTACATCCTGCAGTGCATGTAACTCTCGCCTCTACGGAGATGCCATTTTCATCTGCCACGTCCTAGTTGGTCTCACGGCCACCGGTAGCCCTGATACCATCAAGCCTCCCAAAGACAGGTACTGCTAGGGTAGCTTAGTCCTAAATATCCTATATTTCATTATTAAATATCCTATCTCTCAATCGTAAATATCCTATGTATCAATCCTAATTATCCTATATTTCATTCCTAAATGGCCTATCTCTCAATTGTAAATATCCTGTGTATCAATCCTAAATATCCTATGTTCCAATTCTAGATATCCTATGTATCAATCCTAAATATCCTACGTCCCAGTCGTATATATAGTGTGTCTCAATCCCAAATATCCTACATATCAGTCGTATATATCCTATGTCTCAATCCTAAATATCCTATATACCAATCCTAAATATCCTATGTTTCAACCTAAATATCCGATGTAACTGTATCAATCGTAAATATATTTTGTCTCAATACTAAAAATCATATGTCCCAATCCTAAAAATCACACATTTCACTCCTAAATATAGTCTCAATCTTAAAAATCCTGTCTTAATCCTAAATATCATGCATCTCAATCCTAAATGTCCTACTTTTTCGGTGTCAATCTGGCGTCTCATTATATTCATTATAATTATATTATATGATTAAATCATATATAATTGAGGCGTAATATTCACTAGACGTTATAGAGATTGATGGAAAAGTACTAGGTCTTAGTCAGCGTCTCGACAACATCTCGTGATAGATCACGCGATCAAGACCTCAGTATTGGGCGGAAGCCGTGACTATATAAAAGAGCTGGGAACCTTAATTAGTAAAGACCCCTTCAGTAACAGATAAGTACGCACACCGTGATGTAACTTAACTCGCGTTAGAGCTACTCCGACCTAACGGTCGACGTCTTAGCTTTATTTGTGTCATATCACTCATGCAGGTACCACCCCGTAACGTGATTATTTATCTATACAGATGGTGTATTACTTATCCCTCACGCACTTAGTCAATGAATCCTTCTTAAGTCTGGCAGCGCATGAAAGTGACTTACAGACATATTTCTCAACCCTAAATATCCTATTTGACATTCTTGGCATTGTGTGTTCAGTTTCCAGTCACCACGATAATCATTTGTGCTATGAAAGTGTACAAGAAACTCAATGCATGTGCACTCATAACTTTATAAACATCACTTTAGCACTAAGCAGATTCCTAGTGAAAACAAACTTGTGTTTACCAAACAGCGAAATGAAAAAAAAAAATCCTATTAAATCCAACTAAAAGATTGTCTATAGTGTAGCCTTTGTTGTTGGGAGCGACTTAAACGATAAAATTATGCCATTATAGATGATCTATATGTACAAATCATTTATCATAATATAAATGCTTCATACAAATTATCATTCATGATTAAGTGCATTAAACTGATGTTTGTTTGCAGATTCAACCGCACCATTGACACCACGGTTGACAACACCGCCAACCCAACCGTGTTCGTCAAGTATGATTCTCAGGAGTACTACCCGGTGTACTACGCCTTGTTTTGAAGTGTACAGTACAGTACTACCCGGTGTACTACGCCTTGTTTTGAAGTGTACAGTACAGTACTACCCGGTGTACTACGCCTTGTTTTGAAGTGTACAGTACTGTACTACCCGGTGTACTACGCCTTGTTTTGAATGTCGCGCCTCGATTGATACGTTTACTTCTGTAGCAATCTAGTCGCCTAGTCATGGGTACGAAGACAATAAAAAGGGTCCAAAAGACGATACTTCTATTTATTCTTTACTATCCTCTTGCCGTGATAAAATCCTGCAAATTCAGAATTTAATTTAAAATGGTTCAAATAAATAACATCAAATACAAATGTAAATAACATATAAAATTATCATCCTGAGAAAGTTCATGAGACATGGTTTGCTATTTCATTTTCGAATAAAATTGATTGTAAGAAAATTATAAAAATTTCACCACGACTCGAATCTATGAAGAGTGAGCATTCCATAGCTTGGTTCAAGAATTAGTTGGTTCAATAATGCTCGTCGCTTGAAAACCTAGACATGAAGACATGCAAGACAAGTCTTAACAACAATAAGCATGAGCTGAAATATTCTCAATGCTAACATCAGCATATAAAGCAAAATCTAAGGCACAATAGGTGGTAACTGTGCTATAATCTCAGGTGCTATACTGGCCTCAGATCGGTTTGAGCAAAATCTGGCTTCCTTTCAATTAGTGTTAACACTTTCATAACTTTCATGAAATTCCTCCCCATAGAAAAATTGGTTACTCACGTTTGCTTGACGGCTCAGTAAATGCACTAGAAAACAAACCAGACTAATCCAGTTGCATATTTACGATACCTGCGAAAAAAATGTGAAGTTAACGAATTACGTTGCAACGCTAATAAGTTAGAACAGACACAGTTGAAACATTCTTTCAAGTCGGTTTCTCTGCAGTCATACTTTCGCGGGCTTTCCGCAACATTCTCGGCAGGCACCTATCACGTCAGGTGGGCGTGGGTTGTTTGGATTTCAAGGCATGGGTTGCCTGTTTTGGCGGGCAAATGAGCTCACAGAAATAATATTTAACACGTTGGCCGCGATTGCTGATTTGGCCCGAATGCCGTACGGGCGATAGGTTCAAACTTGTATATCTTCAGTTACCCGGCAGATAGCAAGGAGAAAAGTTGTGTGCAGCTCTGCAGCGGTATGTTCTGTCATTGTATCACGTAAAATTCGTGGCCGCATTTGGTGCACATCGCTCAGGGTTGAAATTTGTCATTATTCCTGGCGATGTGTACCAAATGAAGCCATGCCTGTTGTGGCTCATATTGGCTCACGCCGCCTATCGTAATCACTTCTAATACTGTGGGCTATCTGTTCCAAACAAAGACATGCATCTATAGCTCATATTGCCGAAAAAACGCCTAAAGTTATCACTTTTATTTACTGTGAGTGATGCGCGCAAGAAATCTACATTAGTTTTGAGTTATAATTGCACACGTTATGACTACCGGTATCTCTTAGCTTTTTGTGAACGATGTATATTACGCATGGAAATTACTATGGAAAGAGATTGGTGTCCAGGTTTTCATAATCCTGAATAAAATTGAGGGTATTTACATTATTAGTTCAGTTATATTTACCTTATAGAGATCATTCTTCGTATATATTGTCTTGAGCTTCTGTTACAAGCAGCATCTCAGAGAAAGAGTAAAATCAGGATGTATATCTCAAATTATCGAGTGGGAAAGAGAACAGCCCACTTTCATTGAACCAACTAGAACTAAAGTCAGGATGCGCTGCCATGAATGCTACAACATACTCTCAGCAAATGAGGGAAGTGCCGTAGCAAAGGTGAAACTCAAAGGATAAAAAAATACATTGGTGACTGTGAAGGAAAGTCATACATGTGCGATAATTGTTTTTCAATCAGGTATGAAATATAATGATGTTGGCAACACCCAATTTGGTAGTTTCAGATCAATAAGAAAATATTTTATTTTCTTTTCATACAAAGATAGATATATATATTGCTTTCATCAATGGACACAAATTTCGTAATTTTTCTATTACTTGCATTTGAAAATGAAACTATTTCTCTAAGCATTAGTTGACTTCAAAGCATTCCCTAACATGCCTATTTAATTGCATCATTGAAATTTTAAATTTGAAAGAGTAATAAGATTTTATAAAAATATGTATTTTTCATATGAATGTACCACATGTGTACACATCGCGATTCTGAGAAGTGTTAATGACCTTTCTTTGGGCAAACTTCCATCATACATAACTTAATCACAACAAAAAAACATGAGCTCTCGTCATTGATAACACTACAATGATGGAAACAATACAATGACATAATACTTGAATCAGCCTTCGACATTAGATTGAATTGCCAAACGGCAACCCTCACTCTGTGGCGGCATCCATTAAGAAGGCCTGCGTCTCTCACTCTAGAGTCTAGACAAAGAACCGATAAAATCTGATTAATTGTTTACATAATGTGCTACAGTATTGTCACAGTCATGTATTCATTCGGCACTAATCACTCTCCTAGTGACACAATTCATGACATAGTAATCAAAAGACCTGCAGGAACATTATAGGCAAACTAAGACAGGAGCACTCGACATTACATCCTTGCGCAGCTAGCGCTCGGCGGCACTGAAGTTTTGAACTCACGGAGGCGTGCCCGATGCTTAAGCTCTGGAACGTCTTCGTACGTCTAGCGTTTATATTTTACTTTAACATGTTCAAGTGAACTTGAAATTCAAGTGTACTACGGTGTACTACGCGTTGTTTTGAAGTGTAGAGCTCTACCCGGTGTACTACGCGTTGTTTTGAAGTGTAGAGCTCTACCCGTTGTACTACGCGTTGTTTTGAAGTGTAGAGCTCTACCCGTTGTACTACGCGTTGTTTTGAAGTGTAGAGCTCTACCCGGTGTACTACGCGTTGTTTTGAAGTGTAGAGCTCTACCCCGTGTACTACGCGTTGTTTTGAGGTGTAGAGCACTACCCGGTGTACCACGCGTTGTTTTGAAGCGTAATATGAATGAGCGTCTAAAATCTTATGTAGTTTACACGGCTAACTACGACATTGAAGGGAAGCAACAGCATCGTACATCAGGTGACCCAAATGAGGGCGGATGAATGATAATCAGCGGCGGCGATCCATCGTGGCCTGCGGACTGCTACGTCCCAAACAAGTACCAAGATACCAAGGAAGGCAAACGCTGCTACCCTTGCATGCTGCTGACTAAGTCACACACGTGAGCCGGCATTGTTTGATTTCCTCATCGGTATTGCGGGAGAACATGATAGTTTAGTATGTCCATAGTTATTTCCCGCCTCTGCACTTTTCTTTTATTTACCTTTCATGACCTAATGAGATTCCTCGAAATTTGTGATATATACAATTTTCTACTTGAACTTCGGGAGGAGATTTTAAGTGAACAATAGAACGGAACTTGCCCGGGAAAAGGGCTAAAACTATAAATGAAGTGCAGAAATTATCAATTAGTGTGACTGCGGCAAACTATTCAGATTTGTGAAGCAAGCATGCGGCTAAGTTTGAGGGTTCGATAATGAGACGCTGTATCTTGCCCCTAATTTTGTTTCACGACTATTCGTGTTCAAGTCTAGTTCTCGGGATACTACCTAGACGCAAACTCAACATTTATTCAGCATTTTGTCATATAATCATATCAAATGTATCTAACAAGTGGTAAATTGAGATTAATGAGTGGTTTCATATTATTGTGCAAGCTCAACGCCTTTTCATGTCAGCAAAGACGGGGTGAACCCCGTTTTTTGCGCGCCAAAATTCAACCAATAAGAGTCCTGAGAAAAGGCGCGAAAATCGCCAGACACGCAAGACGTCACGTAACTACCGAATTCCAATGGAGGGAGAGATTTTGTGTGGAAAATGAGGTACATACACCTTCGTTATTTTGTACCAAGAGATTTATTGTGTTTAGTTAAGAGGTACGTTACTCGTGAAAACATGATTGATAGAAGACCAAGTTTAAATTCAAGCATTTTATTATGTTTTCTCTCTGTTCTTTTCATTAATCTAGAATGGTAGATAAATTTCTAATTAAACTTTCTTCTATTTATGAAGAAATTTTTGAAGGAATCTGACCTCGGAATTTTTTCCGAGGCTGAAATTGTTGAACCTAGTCCTCTTCGTAAAGCTTAACGTCTCTCCTTCTTGTTGTAAAAAAATCACCTTGTGCGAGTGAATAAAGTTACACAGTACTATTGTCAAATGTCAATATTAATATTAATCCTCCAAGAAATACACACTATTATCTCGTGTTCCTGAATAGTTTATTAGAGGCGAAGACCGCGTGCGCTCGGTCGCAAACAGGTATGAAAAGTGGCGTGTAGTTGTAAGTTACGTGTATGATCTAATAACTAATGTTAAATCTCACGTGCAGCTTACGTAATCAATGCCTCCTTGTAAAGAATATAAAACCAAAATCTTTGCGTGCAAATACCGACCACGCGACAGCCACGGCAACGAAATTAGTTCAATCAATGTGCCGGGAAAAATCCCAGCATTAGCATTGGTATTAGTTTTAATACTTTTTAGTGTCCGCGTACACGGACATACGCGTTCCGGGTTACTCTCGAAATTTTGGCGGTCGAGAAACGTCTATGGCTTCCCCGTTACTGGGACAAACGATTAAATTTGACATGTAGGAAAGAAGCAAAGCGTGAGTGATTTGTTCATGTTGTAAAAGTGTACTCATAGCTAATTGTTTGTAATACGACTCCGTGAAATCGTTCCTACCAACATTAAATTGATAGAATCTTCCAGTGGCCAGTAGCTCAACTTGTCCTATAGGCTACGCAGTATTACCTACTTAGCATATGCGACCTGAATTTTATAAGAATTCTGGTGTTACGTTTCTCTCATGATAACATGAATATGAGTTAGTCACTTTCTGATAACGGTAATACTTTAGATTAAGTGCATCCCAAAAAAAGGGTGCTTCTTTTTAATTAAATGTTTTTTGGGGTGTAGATTAAGAAGCTGAAATCCGTTTTTTGGCGGTCGGCATCGGAAAACCGATTTTTTTCGATTTCCCGAACCTAACCTAACCTAACCTAGCGCGATTTTTGGGTTTTACATAGGTTTACAGTCATTCCCAGATCGATATAGATCATTTCCAGTTAAAAAAATCCGATTTATTCAAATTTTTCGCCTATTTTGCCGATTTTGTCCCGATTTTTCCCCCATTGTCGTTTTCTATAGAAAATATATAAAAAATCTGAAAAAAAATCGGTTTTCCGATGCCGATCGCCAAAAACGGATTTCAAATTCTTAATCTACACCCCAAAAAACATATAATTAAAAAAACACCCTTTTTTGGATGCACTTAATCTAAAGTAATACCTTGATAACTTTGCATAATTTACATGCGTAAATTTCACCTGACGTATCAGTGATATGAGCAGGGATATTCAAGTGTTATTTACTGTTTCATGATTTTCTATCTCATCTCTTCATAACGCACAGTCTGTAAACTATGTGCCGCATCATTGAATCCGGTTAACGTTAAACTCTCCTGAATATCTTGATATATTATCGATTATATTTTATTAGTAGTTTTGCCCCATTTATGGAGTGTTTGATTTTTCTGAAACTAATTTTCTAGCTTACTGCACAATCAAAGTGATTGGGCGAATTAATCTAATTGCCTATGAATTATGAATCAAACACTATTTTAAATTTCTTTTTGTGTTCGCATAACTTATTAAACGTACGTAAATGTTGCAAACAAAGGCCAAACATCAGAAATAATCACGACCTAAACATCACCGTTTTATTATAATCATCATCTTAATGAATTTATATATGTGTCAAATTCCATTCAGCTGCATTCATTTTTTTGCGAGATATTTAAGCTCGCTGCGTACGTGGAAATTTTTGGAGAGTGTCCGCAGTGCCGAGAATATTTTACGTAAGGTACACGGTAGTCGCTACATGTTATCATCGGTATTTTGTTAGTCTGACTAATGGCGATAAAGGCGTGATCAATATGCCAAGGGTTGCCGAACCAGTTGCAGCATGGTCCTAGGTTTTAGACTAAGAATCTTATTTTGTGTTTTTGTATAGAGCTTATTAGTGAACCTTAGGGGAAACTAATTTCTAACCGTTTCAGCCCAGTCTTTGGCCTAGCCGTTATTCAAATCGAGGGCAAGAGGGCGTTACTGAGAATGCAAACTTGCGTTCTGTTCGCTAACTTAAATTTTAGAATATTTCACACCAGTTTTTTATCTGCAATATAACTGATGACCAGAAATTGGAAGGAATCGCTCTTCTGATTTTCTGACTTCAAGTCAGAAAATCAAAGCAATATCAAAAAAGTAAAAAAGTTCGCACCGAACATAGCAAGTCCGTTTCTTATCATCTGAGATAATATTACGAAGTACGTTCATACAGCGTTGAGTGACCGACGTGTGAGGTGGGTTGGTTCCCTGGCACCTCGTCATAGAAGATATTTCATCATTGACGCATTTCATAATTGAAACGTTTCATTAATTTACCAATTTAATCCAACATAACCTATTTGTAGATATATTTGCACAATGCACTTGATGCAATGATGAAATTTCTTGGTTAATCGTTATAATTATGACGTCCCAGTGATGAATTGCTACAGTGATTAAATGTCTCGTGTGATGAGTTGTCTAACCACCTCGTTGTCGCTTGTTTGAACATAAAAATTGGCGGTATTGAGTTTTGTTCAAAGCTCCAAGTTTTGGCAAGAGCACGACTGTTAGTGCATAACCGTTGGGAAATTGATTAACCATTTTCGAAATAGAATTTATTGCTTGAAATTCTGCAATTTCAATGAAAGCTTACGGCTAAAAATTAAAAATACTAAAAATCAGATATCGCCGCAAAATCTCGCTCGAGTGGAAGTGCTAACGCTCATTCTCCCTCAAATAACGTCATCTAAAGCTCCCTTAATTGGTAAGGCGGAACTGAAAAATTGCGAAGAAATATTTAAATAATTGCCATTCTTCCATCTAATTTTTATAAAATTCATTCAAACAAATATGTTCCGTTTACATTTATAAGCATACTCTACCTAATGTAACCACATTGGCTTACACTGGTGTTTTCCCTGCAATTGAAGTAATATAATTTGTCGAGAACACTGTCAGCATGCACCAATCGCAATCACCCTTTGAGTTGTGCATGTGGCAAAACCCGCATTCAAGTCTTCACAAGTATTGAACGAGTTTACTACAAGTTAAGAACTTGTAACTCTCTTACTAGGCTCCGCCCACATACTTGCTCTCAGTGAAAAAATTCATTTTATATGTGAAGAATTTTTTTATACTAAGTTAACATGAGTGTTTAAAAACAAATATATTCACAGGCTCTAGTACGCATGCGTATTCATAATTTTAATGTGTCAGATACTTAATGTGTTAGTCAAGTTATTATATCAGAGTTTCCTTCTCTTTTACAGCTAATTTATCAGTCAGCTATTGCGTCAATAAGTTATTTCATTACGAACTGCTAAACAAGCTCTCGCATTAAATAACCTCTTCTTCCACACGTCGAGGGTTTATACTCCCAGTTTCTGTCCCCATGGACGACTACACCTATTCCAAAATGGGATACAAGTGGCAGTTCAAAGATGAATACGGCAACTGGACCGACTATGGAAAAGTCAGCTATGGTAGTGATCCAGCTTGTAGAGTGACTTCCTCTTCAGACACTTTAGAGAGAGAGTTTCATAAATATCCTGCATATCTTAATACGAAAGTAAAAGTCCAGAGTCAATTAAATAAATACACAATTGATTTTATCACGATGAAACAGACCAACACGAGAACCCTAGTCACAAAGGACGTCCGACGAGTGTATTCATACTACTCAGAAGAACATTTATTACAAACTCCTAATGGACCACCAGAACAGGCAAGGTACTCTGAAGCTCAAGAACTGCTGAAGCCCGTATTAACATCAAGCAGAACGCGGAGCATCTTTAAAATCAACAACCCGTACCTAAAAACTGCGTTTGAAAACAAGAAAGCTCAACTTCAGCATCAGAATCCAAATGTTCAGTACGAGGTGAAATGGCTTTTCCATGGCA
Organism: Hyalella azteca; assembly: GCF_000764305.2. Classification (NCBI taxonomy): domain Eukaryota; kingdom Metazoa; phylum Arthropoda; class Malacostraca; order Amphipoda; family Hyalellidae; genus Hyalella; species Hyalella azteca. The sequence goes on from NW_025940790.1 coordinate 18,588, forward strand.
CGAGTTCCAGCAACGTCACATCCATAGCCGACGAAAACATCGACTGGCGACTGCATGGAACCAAGACAGGACAACTGTACGGAAGAGGAGCTTATTTCGCATCTCAGTAAGTGGATTACTGTCTTGTAACCGCATATTTCATGCGGTATTAGCCACTTAATCAGTTCAGCTCTTCAAGCTGAGCGCACCAATCAGTGACGAGAGTTCGGCCACTACGTGTACTTGGGGCGCTAACTGTACTTGGGCCGCTAAGTGTACTTGGGCCACTAAGTATACTAAAGGGCAGATAAGTCTACTAGGGCCACTAAACGTACTTGGACCGCTACGTGTACTAAAGTCGCTACGTGTTCTTAAGAGAGTTTTTATAGTACGGTCCCTGGTTATCTCATTGACAAAAAAAAAGGCTAGGCACATTTTCTCATGCTGCGGTTGATTAATACACTTTAACCATTCATGTCTTTATACGTTAAGCTGAATAATGAACAGTACTTGCTTCTTACTATTAAACTTTACAATTTATGAAGGTGGGAGATATTTAGTATTGCCACCTTCTACTGATTTCTTACTTTCACAATAATTCGATATCGTAGGCATTTGGCCCTGCGGGCCCTCATTAATGAGTGCATGGTCTTAACTCTTTCGTTAGTGTTCCAACACTTAATCATACATAGTCATCATTACCATTGGTTCATCATTCATTAATTTGCTTGATGTATAGTGTAAACTGACCAATTATAATGTCTTAACATCTTTTAGGGCGAGTGACGCTCTCCGATACGGAGACGTAATTTTCATCTGCCACGTCCTGGTTGGTCTCACCGCCACCGGTAGCCCTGATACCATCAAGCCTCCGAAAGACAGGTACTGATAGTGTAGCTTAGTCCTAAATATCATATATTTCAACCCAAAATATCCTATCTCTCAATCGTCAATATCCTACGTATCAGTACTAAATATCCTATGCCTTAATCCTAAATATTCTATACCTCAATCTTTTAAGTATCATTTCACCGGCCCGTGCTGCTACTAGCTAACTGAAGATTTCCAGCATCTGTCATTCACTATCGTCATGAGAGAATGCTTGCAGCACTAAGCCTTGACAATGAATAGCGTAGTTCCAGGCGACTGTTGCTCATTGATTTTACCTTCAATGCCGTCTATAAACTCAGTAAAAAACCGGTACAGAGGCAGCAGAATGAATTGAAATCATAGAGAAGCACACTTTAATTTGTACTCAATTTTTTGGTGAAAATAGTCATTCCACTGAAGTAAAATGGTTTATTACGTTCATATTCCGCCTAAAATCACTTTAAAATAGGAGACGTTCAACTGTGCCTGTATTACATAGGATTAAAGCACGTAGATCAGGGACAGCATCTATTCACTTAGACGAAACGACAGCAAAGAACACTAGTCAACACGACTAACCATGTAGCAAAACTAGACTGCCAAATATAATCACTGCCATCAGCTACCGACTAGTTCGGTTTCATAGCACTTAACTGACTGCTCAGGGTCATAGTGTAGCTTAGTCCTAAATATCATATATTTCAACCCAAAATATCCTATCTCTCAATCGTCAATATCCTACGTATCAGTACTAAATATCCTATGCCTTAATCCTAAATATTCTATACCTCAATTTTAAGTATCATTTCACCGGCCCGTGCTGCTACTAGCTAACTGAAGATTTCCAGCATCTGTCATTCACTATCGTCATGAGAGAATGCTTGCAGCACTAAGCCTTGACAATGAATAGCGTAGTTCCAGGCGACTGTTGCTCATTGATTTTACCTTCAATGCCGTCTATAAACTCAGTAAAAAACCGGTACAGAGGCAGCAGAATGAATTGAAATCATAGAGAAGCACACTTTAATTTGTACTCAATTTTTTGGTGAAAATAGTCATTCCACTGAAGTAAAATGGTTTATTACGTTCATATTCCGCCTAAAATCACTTTAAAATAGGAGACGTTCAACTGTGCCTGTATTACATAGGATTAAAGCACGTAGATCAGGGACAGCATCTATTCACTTAGACGAAACGACAGCAAAGAACACTAGTCAACACGACTAACCATGTAGCAAAACTAGACTGCCAAATATAATCACTGCCATCAGCTACCGACTAGTTCGGTTTCATAGCACTTAACTGACTGCTCAGGGTCACGGTCAGCTACCGACTGCTTAACCAAACCTAAATGTGCTTATACACGTGGCTATTAGTTGCGTATATTGGTTGCGTCTACTACAGTTTTGCAGGCTGTGAGCCTATACACGAGGAGATTGTTTTCAGTACAGTGCGACGTTGGGAGTTGTCGAGTAAGGGTGTGCACGGTGGAGGCATGCGAGAGCAAGACGTACAGCAGTGCGCGATACAGTGAGCGAGAGAGAGAGAGCGACGCAATCGTGCACGCTAAGACGGCTGAGGCGGCACTGGGCTCACTCGACTGCTTCAAAACAACTCGAGTTGCCCTGCGTACAATGCACCAGCTAGTTGCCTCTGAACACGTCAATCATCACTAATTTTAGTTGTGTCGACTAGTCGGCGCAACTATTCGCCTCGTGTATAAAAGTGCTTATACACGGGGCTATTAGTTGCGTCTACTAGGCGAGGCAACTAAAATTTGTAATGCTTGACGTGTTCAGAGGCAACTAGCTGGTTCGTTGCAGGCAGAGCAACTAGAGTTGTTTTGAAGCAGTCTATTGCGCTCAGTGGCCGCCCGACCGTCATACCGAGTACAGCTGCGTCGCTCTCTCTCGCCCACTGAAGCGCGCACATCGGTGTCGCTCTCGCATGCCTCCACCATGCACACACCCTTCCTCGACAACTCCCAACCTCACACTGGCGCCGGCGGACTGTTCCGAAAATAATCTCCTCGTGTATAGGCTCTTAGCCTGCAAAACTGGGAATTGGAGTTGCCTATTCGACTAATCGACGCCACTGCTCGTCCTGTCCAGCAGCCTACAGGTTCAACTGTAGTGTACATGACACGACTACTTGACGCGTGCGGTCTCCTGCATTTTTATGAACGATGAGAATGATCCTGCAAATAATACAAATAAAATCCTACGCGTAATGTTAAGAAAGGAGTAAATTTTTGTAACGACTGTTCTCAATCCAATCCACAATCCAATATCTCAAATCTAAATATCCTATAGCATAACCCTAAATATCAGTTATCTCAACCCTTATTATCATATATCTCAACCCCATTAATCCTATTTTACATTCCTGGCATTGTATGTGCAGATTCCACTCACCACGGTAATCATTTGTGTTATGGAAGTGTACAAGAAACTCAATGTACGTGTACTCATAACTTGAGTAATATCAATTTAGCACTAAGCAGGTGCTTAGTGAAAATAAGCTTGTGTTTGTATAAGAGTCTAATTGTATATAAATATACTTACTCCAATGTTGAGATTGTACATGAATAAAATTATATGCCAATGCAATCTACTAAATTTCAAAAACAATTATTGTTTTAGGAAATAAATAACGAATTCAATGCTTCATACAAATTGTCATTCATGACGATGCATGTTAAACTGATGTTTGTTTGTTTTTGCAGATTCAACCGCCCCATTGACACCACGGTTGACAATACCGTCAACCCAACCATATTTGTCAAGTATGATTCTCAGGAGTACTACCCGGTTTACTACGAGTTGTTTTAAAGTGTAGAGTACTATTCGGTGTCCTACGAGTTTTTTTGAAGTGTAGAGTACTACCCGGTGTACTATACGAGTTGTTTTAAAGTGTACAGTACTACTCGGTGTACTGAGCGTTCTTTTAAAGTAATTAACACACGCTCCTGTTAAATATATCAAAAAATGGGTCTCAACATTCCGTTCCTTGTTTGGCTCTCAATTTCTTACATTTCCCTGTTTAGCTATCACTTTCTTACATTTAGCTGTATGGCTATCACTTTCTTACAACATTTCGCTGTTTGCCTATCACTTCCTTACAACATTTCGCTGTTTGGCTATCACTTTCACACAATATTTCGCTGTACAACATTTCACTGTTTACCTATCACTTTCTTACAACATTTCACTGTTTGGCTCTCATTTTCTTACAACATTTCACTGTTTGGCTCTCCTTTTCTTACAACATTTCACTGTTTGGCTCTCACTTTCTTACAACATTTCACTGTTTGGCTCTCACTTTCTTACAACGTTTCACTGTTTGGTTATCACTTTCTTACTACATTTTCCTCTTTGGCTATCCCTTTCATACATTTCGCTGTTTGGCTATCACTTTTTTACAACATTTCGCTGTTTGGCTATCACTTTTTTACAACATTTCGCTGTATGGCTATCACTTTTTTACAACATTTCGCTGTATGGCTATCACTTTCTTACACCATTTACCAGTTTGACTTGATCAACATACGATAATTAAAAACATTTTGTCATTGTAACAACAAACGTTGATTCAACATTTGTCATTGTAATTCAGATCATTGAGCGATAAGGACATGATTACCTCTGAAATATGTTATAACTAATATATATTATAAAACCAAATATGCAATGACTGCTTCACTGAATGAAAGCTAAAATATAAGATTCAATAAAAATTATAAATAATGATATTGCTTATAATTTATAATCTAATTATAATCTGTCAAAATTCAACGTTACGAAGAAAAATCAAAATATTGTGTGAACTTGAGTTTCAATTTGTTTTACCCTGAGTGATCGTTACGACTTTGCATTAATTCAAGTTGCATGAGGAGCAGGTGTTCGTGCTTTTTATATTTTATAAATATATTTATATGATGAAAATGTTGCGTTGAATGTGTCAACAAAATGCTGCGTTGTATGTGTACTGTGTCACTTTCATTGTAATTTTTATTGGGTTCATGAGAGATACTGAGCGTTGACTCCGCATGCGCACACAGAAAAATGACTGAGACTTTGTCCATATAGCGATTCACTTTATGTCCATTTATGGGTCATATTGACCTAGTTATGCCCGCTAAAAAGAAGTGCTTATGCTACATACAAGAAGTGTGTCACTATTTTTACGCTATGACCCATTCATTTTTCTGTTTCCGCCACATCACCAAATGTAAGAGTAATGTGGAGGTAAGGATTGTATTACCGCTGCTAATATCATGACCAACGGTAATGTGGCGGTGATGATTGTATTACCGCTGGTAATATCATTACCAACGGTAATGATTGTATTCAGCTGAATGAAAAGTGTCATAGACGCGTTAACTAGAGATTAGTGGCTCAAATTCAAGAGGACAATTGGCCAGCCAAGAAACCTCGTTAAACACGTCAAAATATTCGGAAAGGTTGGACCGAGCGGGAGACCCATGCCAAAACCGTCAATCTGTCTGTAAAACTTGCCAGCAAATATGGGAACTAGTTTAGAACAAATAATTCTAAAAGAGATTGAAAAAACTGAAGTTAAAACCAATAAATAGGTCATTTACATCTTTAATCAGAAAGTTAAGGCAGATTCCAGGTGGCGCTGGACACCTAAACGTTTTCTATAAAGGTAAGAACTTCTGGGGAATTTTCATTGCTTTTAAATTTCTTCTTCTTGCAGTGTTCACTTCACTTGTACCAGTGTGCTCATAGAGCTCGGGTGAGTGGCATGTAGCTGCTCGTGCACATGTTGTGTTACCTCGTAATGTGTGACTATGGTTCATACTGCACACTGAATCTTTGTGCTTTCCTCTTGTCAGTTGTTTGTTTATGACTCTAGAATTATTGATACCAAGTTCATGTAATTGATGTCATTATGCACATATTGTATGGACAATTCTACGCCAAGCCATTATTGTTAGATTGTTGTATTGAGTTCAACAGTTGTATTGTCAAGAACCTCTTCTTAGGTCTAAAATGTCGCCAGTTCTATTACAGATTTCTCCCGGAACTACCAATGACACGGTTATGGTGTGTTGGGTGAGAAGAAAAGATGCTTTTCTTTTTCTAGTTTTTACTTGCTATCGTTGGTGCCAATGGTGACGTAAGTGACTTGGTGACGTAAGCTTGAAATAAGATTTAATGTTAGTTAGGAAGTTGGAAAATACATACTTGAAACCTACACTAAGAAGGAGCTGGACTCTCATTGTTTAGGCTTAATTAATAACGTTGTAGCTGAACGTTGTTAATTGACTACTCGATGACACAAGATTACAGCTGGCGTGAGAGGAATGGTTTATGACTTTGTCATAATGGTCAGTTGATCAGTATTTCATTAGTTACTCACACATGGTGGTTGTGGCAGGCAGGAGAGACGCAATTTGACGATGGCTACGTTTATCACTTTCAGCTTCAGGAAGAGTTAGGCCAGATATACCAATTATTGGCAGTTCCTTGCTTATGCTTGCATTCGCCAACGCTGGGTTGGGCTTTAATTACGATTAAAGTGCCAACGCTGGGTTAGGATTGAAATACGATTACGATAGCTACCTGGAATCGTGAGTTTGTTTTAGAGAACAATATCTTAAATTGCCTAATATGTTTCAAATTAAAAGAGACGCAATGAAACATAAGTCGGCAGTAAGGCCATGAAGATGAGGCGGTAGGCGGAGACTAAAGTAGTCTCCCTCACAACTTGTCTCTATGACCAAGTCGAAGAAAACGGGACGGCATCTTCGCTGTCGCTATATAGCAGTGGTTCCCAAAGTGGGCGATAGCGCCCCCCTAGGGGCGATGGAAAGATTTTGGGGCGCGGTAAANCGAAAATTTTTAGAAGTTAAAAAATCACCGTTTGGTAGTTAGGAATGTATATTCAAAATTTCGTTCAAATCTATTCAGTAGTTTGGAAGAAATTCTTTCGTTCGCTTGCGCATTCATAATTTTTTTGTGTGTATTCATAATTTACATTCATTTCCTTTCATAATGAGTATTCATAATTTTTTATCAGAATCAGAGTTTCCTTCTCTTTTACAGCCGATTCATCAGTCAGCTATTGCGTTAATAAATTATTTACTTACGACCAGCACAAAAACAAGCTCCCAAATTGAAACGACCTCTTCTTCCATACGTCGAGAGTTTATACTCAGTTTCGTCCCCCATTGGCGACTACACCTCTTCTGAAATGTCGGGTTACAAGTGGCAGTTCAGAGATGAACACAACAACTGGATCGAGTACGGAAAAGTCAGCTCTGGTTGTTTCTGGTTCCATAGTATCTTTTTTGTTCACCCAGATTGTAGAATGACGGCTACTTCTTCAGAAACCATAGAGCGAGAGTTTGTAAAGAATCCTAATTCGAAAATACAAATTAGCAGTCAAATACATAAATACACACTTGATTTCAACACGATGAAACAGACCAACCTGAGAACCTTAGTCGTCAGGGACGTACGACGAGTGAGAGATCCTTTCCGTTGTGATGCGTATATCCGTGGTAATAGGTCTCCAGAAATTAAGTTATTACAAACCCCTAATGGACCAATGTGTTCTAGGATGTCCATTGCACCAGAACATGCTGAGTACTCCAGAGTTCTAGAGCTGCTGATCTACACATTAAACTGCAACCCCCGGAGCATCCTTAAAATCAACAACCCTTACTTAATAAATGCGTTTGAAAACAAGAGAGCTCAGCTTCAGAATCAAAATCCAAATGTTCAGTACGAGGTGAAATGCCTCTTCCATGGCACGAGCTCGAGCAACGTCGCATCTATAGCCGACGAAAACATCGACTGGCGACTGCATGGAACCAAGACAGGACAAATGTACGGAAGAGGAGCTTATTTCTCGGATCAGTAAGTGGATTCCTGTCATGTAACCACATATATGAGTTTTCACTTTTCATACGGTATTAACCACTTCATCAGTTCAGTTTTTCAAGCTGAGCACACTAATCAGTGACGAGAGATGGGCACTACGTGTACTTAGGCCGCTACGTGTTCCTAAGAGAGTTTTAATAGTACGGCCTCTGGTTATCTCATTGACCAAAACAGTAAGGCTAGGCACATTTTCTCATGCCGCATTTGAAGTTGTAAGATTTATATGTACCTATTGCCACCGTATACTTACTTCCTCGATGATTCGATATCGTTCGCATTTGGCCATGTGGGTCGTTGCATTAATGAGTGGTCCTAACTCTTTGATTAGTGTTCCGGTACTTAATCATTTATAATTGTCATTGTCATTGATTTATCATTTAATATTTTGCTTGGTGTATAGTGTAAACTGACAATTTATTATCCAATTATAATGTCTTAAAACATCCTGCAGGGCGCGTGACGCTCGCCGCTACGGAGATGCAATTTTCATCTGCCACGTTCTGGTNCTGTTTATTTCGATATAATGTTAGGTCTTGTTTAGGTTTTATGTCTGTCTTTGAATTTTGACTTTTAAAGTGATTTTATTCATTTTTAGTTTAGTCGAACTGATGATGGAGCTGGACTCCAAAACGTTTTCAATATCGATATGGTGAATTTTCTTGGCGTTTTCTTTGCTTTTAAATTCCTGCTTATAGACGAGATGTTCAGGAGCAACGATTGAAGCTTGCTGGAAAGAGTTCCTCTATTGCTAGTAAGCGTTCCAGGTTTAGAACATTCACGGCAGCGTAAGATTTGATGCTAAATTTCTTGCGTGATTAACATTCTAGTTAATCCCTCATTCGTTTGAATTATATGCAGAGTGTTTAACACAATTTTTTTCGGTCTCTATATGTACAGTTTTATAGAATATTGTGTTTTATTATTAGAATTGAAGGTTATAAAATATCATGAATATTAAAAAAATTATTTCCGGCATGGACATCTCACAGAAATTTTTAAATTTTTGGAATTAACGGTTTATAATTATCATTAATTAGGGCACGCTAAAGCAGTCGTCGCTTAACGCACAGAAACATAATATAAATCGTTTTCTCCTGTACACTCTTTAGGCTAACTGGTTGGGGAAAGTTGAGTCAACAGATTATCCCACACATTTTTTAGTGAGTAAGTGGTGATTTTTATGAAGACGTCCATGTTCTTCTCGCTTCGAATCACCGACATGTGGAACAGCCTCCCCGATGACATCGTTGGAGCTCCAAGTATGAACGCGTTCAAGAACAGACTAGATAAAGCCTGTCTCTTATACACATCTAGATGTGTATAAGAGACAGGGGTATAACACTCGTGGGTATAACACTCGTGCGTATAACACTCGTGGGTTAATACTCGTGGGTATAACACTCGCGGGTACAGAGTGCGTCGGAGAAACTTACTTTAAGGGGGGTATGGAGAACCACCCGAACTCCGGAGCGAGCCATGGCATCAATGAACTTTGACTGCTACCAGCAAACTCTTTGCTATTTATAGCACAACCTCAAATAAATAAAGATAATACATTATGTTGTGCTGTAACATGTAGGAAAGAAGCAAAGCGTGAGTGATTTGTTCATGTTGTAAAAGTGTACTCATAGCAAATTGTAATACAACTCAGTGAAATCGTTTTTCCAACATTAAAAGTGACAGAATCTTCCAGTGGCCAGTAGCTCAACTTGTCCTATAGGCTATGCAGTATTACGTAGCATATGCGACCTGTATTTTATAAGAATTCTGGTGTTACGTTTCTGGGATGATATGAGATTTCAGTGATATAAGCAGGGATGTCCAAGTGTTATTTACAGTTTCATGATTTTCTATCTCATCTCATCATAACGCACAGTCTGAAAACTATGAGCCGCATCATTGAATCCGGTTAAACTCTCCGGAGCGTGTTTTTTCTGAAACTGATTTTCTAGCTTACTGCACAATCAAAGCGATTGGGCGAATTAATCTCATTGCCTATGAATTATGAATCAAACACTATTTTAAATTTCTTTTTGTGTTCGCATAACTTATTAAACGTACGTAAATGTTGCAAACAAAGGCCAAACATCAGAAATAATCACGACCTAAACATCACCGTTTTATTATAATCATCATCTTAATGAATTTATATATGTGTCAAATTCCATTCAGCTGCATTCATTTTTTTGCGAGATATTTTAAGCTCGCTGCGTAAGTGGAAAATTTTGGAGACCGGCCACGATGCCGAGAATATTGTACGTAAGGTACACGGTAGTCACTACGTGTTATCATCGGTAATTTGGTAGTCTGACTAATGGCGATAAGGGCGTGATCAATATGCCACGGGTTGCCGAACCAGTTGCAGCATGGTCCTTGGTTTTAGACTACGAATCTTATTTTGTGTTTTTGTAAAGAACTTATTAATGAACCTTCGATGAAACTAATTTCAAACCGTTTTAGCCCGGTCTTTGGCTATGCCGTTATTTAAATTGAGGGCGTTACTGAGGATGCAAACTAGCGTTCCCTAACTTAATTTTTAGAATATTTCACACCAGTTTTCCGTCTGCAATATAACTGGTGACCAAAAATTAGAAGGAATCGCTTTTTCTTTTCTGCCTTCTATCCTAGATTTATATAAACTTTAAGTCAAAAAATCAAAGCATTGTCAAAAAAGTTCGCACCGAACGTAGCAAGTCCGTTTCTTTTCTTCTAAGATAATATTACAAAGTTCGATCATACAGCGTTGAGTGACCGACGTGTGAGGTGGGTTGGTGGCACCAAAAACCCGCATTCAAGTCTTCACAAGTATTGAACGAGTTTACAAAATGTTAAGAACATGTAACTCGCTTACTATAGGCTCCACCCACATACTTACTGTCAGTGAAAAAAATTATTTTATATGTGAAGAATTTTTTAGATTAAGTTAACATGAGAGTTTAAAAGCAAATATATTCTCAGGCTCTAGTACGCATGC
>NW_025940791.1:0-48243 GCF_000764305.2 Hyalella azteca
ATATTCCCTCATTTGGGCGTTATCTTCCCTCATTTGGACGTTATATTCCCTCATTTTGACGTTATATTCCCTCATTTGGACGTTATATTCCCTCAGCTGACACATCCATGGCAGACAAACAAATATTTGAGGGCAAACGAAAAAAGCGGAACTGAACCCTCGGCCTGCACTGGTGACCTCGCAGCGAGCAGCCCTCTGAGGGTATAGTGAAGTTTTGACCTGAAAAATAAAAGTTTTCCTGTACCTTCACCACCACTCCCTCACCACCACTCCCTCACCACTACTCCCTCACCACCACTCCCTCACCACCACTCCCTCACCACCACTCCCTCACCACCACTCCCTCACCACCACCCCCTCACCACCACTCCCTCACCACCACTCCCTCATCACCACTCCCTAATCAAATATCGCTGATATCGCTAATCGCTTTTTAAACTCTCAACAGTTCAGGCTGCTGTACATACATGTATAATCGTCTGCTGTTATATATATTGATTAACCTTCACCCTTGATTAAGCAAACGACTTCTTGATTATTCAGGACGGGCCCTCGGGACGAGCGGGCCAATAATCCAGATTATCGGGCAGTTGGTCATTTGACTTTTGCCGCATATTAAACATTAAGTATTTCTTAAGTATCAAGCGTGATTAAATATGTATTTTTAATGGCAGAAACCTTGCATGTTAAGGGTTTCTCCATCGTAAATGTTATTTCATTATATCTTTTTGCATCACGCATCACGTTATGTTACGTTATAACTATAACTCAAAAAGATAGCGACTAATTTTTAATAATAAAATTTGTATTAATATTAATTTATATTAGTGTAATGAGCCTCGGGCCGACGTTCCAACGAAACAGACAGACACGCTTGTATCAAATACACGCAGTGTATTATTATACATTTATAATATACATTTATAACATTGACATTAGTAATTCATTTAATCAAAATTCGTGTGCTTCACGTATCGATATCTCGCGATGCTCAAGTCTACGCGTATCGCGTGCAGCGTTCTTACGAATGGCAGAGCAACGTAGAATGAGTCGTAATCATAACTTATTCTCACCTATCATAATCATAACATAATCATGACTTATTCTCACCTATCATAATCATGACATAATCATAACTTATTCTCACCTATCATAATCATGACATAATCATGACTTATTCTCACCTATCATAATCATGACATAATCATAACTTATTCTCACCTATCATAATCATGACATAATCATAACTTATTCTCACCTATCATAATCATGACATAATCATAACTTATTCTCACCTATCATAATCATGACATAATCATAACTTATTCTCACCTATCATAATCATGACATAATCATAACTTATTCTCACCTATCATAATCATGACATAATCATAACTTATTCTCACCTATCATAATCATGACATAATCATAACTTATTCTCACCTATCATAATCATAACTTATCCTCCCCTATCATAATCATAACTTATCCTCACCTATCATAATCATAACTTATCCTCCCCTATCATAATCATAACTTATCCTCCCCTATCATAATCATAACTTTCCTCACCTATCATAATCATAACACAATCAAAACTTATCTCATCTATCATACATTACGCGCATGTTAAGACATCAAAATTTTGAGTAATTTAAGGTTTTTATTGAAGACCTGGAACCAAAACACGCAATGCCAGTATATTACTCACCATTTAATTCACGCGGCAAGTGTCATGGAAGCATGAAGCTGCAACTGATCACATGAGTTAAAAGTTAATAGAGGAGGGGGGGACTTGAGGTGGCGGGATATATAGTCTCAGGTGCTATATCGTCCCAGGTGCTATATAGTCCCAGATGCTATATACAGTAGTCCCAGGTGCTATATAGTCTCAGGTGCTATATAGTCTCAGGTTCTGTATAGTCTCAGGTTGTATAATATCTATATAGTCCCAGGTGCTATATAGTCCCAGATGCTATATAGTCCCAGGTGCTATATAGTCCCAGGTGCTATATAGTCCCAGGTGCTATATAGTCCCAGTCCCCTCTCAACCTGTCCTAGTAGTCCAGGTCCCTCCTACCGCTGATCCTGAACGTGAAGGTCCGTTGAACTGCCTAATGTTGCCGCTCTGCGCCTACCATGAGTGGCATCCAAAGCTGGCAGCAGTACTCCAGAACTGGGAGCACGAGAGCTCAGAAAAGCGTAATCATTGGCTCGGCTTTTCTTGTGCGTGATGTTTGCCAGATCCATTTCATCTATTGCCTGCCTTTTGCCGCGATGTGTTCATCATACTTAGCTTCAGTTTCATCAAACTTAGCTTCATCAACACTTCAAGATCGCGAACAATTAAGTTGCTTCTCTTCGATTTCTGTGCCGTACGATGACAAGTAGCGGTGATGCATCCCGACCTTGAAGGGAACCTTGATGTGGTGGTGATATTGGTAGTGGTGATAGTGATGATGGTGGTAGTAGTGGTAGAGATTAATAGTGGTAATGGCGGTGGTGATATTGTTGGCAGCAATGGTGATGATAGTGAAGGTGATGGTAGAGATTCTGGCGGCGAAAATGGAGAAGTAGCGATTGTAGTAGTATAGTGATGATTGATGTGATATGGTGATTATAGTTGGTGATGGTGGTGGTGATTGAGAGGCAGGTGATGGTGGGGTGATAGTGAAGCAGGTGACGGTGATGGTGATGGTGATGGTTATGGTGATGGAGTGGATGGTGGTGATAGAGAGGCAGGTGATGACGGTAGTGATGGAGAGTTAGGTGATGGTGGTGGTGACCGAAGGGCAGGTGAAAGTGGTGGTGATGGAGAGGCAGGTGATGGTGGTGGGGCAAGGGAACCTGGGCCACATCAAAGAGCCGTTATCAGATGGCGGCGCTACTGAGGGCCGCGCACAACAGAGGGAGCCTGTGAGAAGACTGAGAGTGAGGGAAGAGTATGGGAAAGTGAGGGAAGAGTGAGGGAAGAGTGCGGGAAGAGTGAGGAAAGAGTGCGGGAAGAGTGAGGGAAGAATGAGCAGAGAGTGAGCAGGGAATGAGGGAAGAGTGAGGGTAGAATGAGGGAAGAATGAGGGAAGAGTGAGGGAAGAGTGAGGGAAGAGTGAGGGAAGAGTGAGAGAAGAGTGAGGGAAGAGTGAGGGAAGAGTGATGGAAGAGTAGGGAAGAGTGAGGGAAGAGTGAGCAGAGAATGATTATAGAGTGAGCAGGGAATGAAGGAAGAGTGAGGGAAAGATGAGGGAAGAATGAGGGAAGAGTGCGGGAAGAGTGAGGGAAGAATGAGCAGAGAGTGAGCAGGGAATGAGGGAAGAGTGAGGGAAGAATAATGGAAAGGTGAGGGTAGAGTGAGAGAAGAGTGAGGCAGAGAACGAGACAGAAGAATGAGGGCACAAGGAAAGATTGTATTATGACACAATGAGACGAAAAAAAGAAGAATTTATATTAAGAAAACTAAGTAAGCGTTTGCGGGAATCCTCTACACATTTATGTAGAGGAGAATACGAATAAAAGATGGCAATAAGCTTCAGTTTACATAAATATTTTGAGAAACTATTATGATATTTGCGTACAATTTTTGTCTAATTACAAGCGAGGGTATGAGGCGCAAAATTCAGGTGATTTCTGCTGAGTTTTTGTACGAAATTTTCTTTTCAGCCCTCCGCCCTTCTTTGAATATCTTCATTTTGTCTCATTCTATTATCTGCCTCTCATTCTCCCTTTGCCTCGTTCTATCCTCTGCTTCGCCTTACCTTCTGCCTCATTCCACCCTCGGCCTCTCATCCTATATATTTTTCTCCCAAAACAATCTCTTCACTCTCACGTTTAGCAAGCATTTCTTAATCCTATTCACTTTGAACACTCATCTTTCAACAATATGACCGAACCATGTCACTGTCACAAATCTCCCTTCTCTCTGCCATCACTTTTTACTTCGCTTTAAACTCACTTCGCCTTCTACTCTACCCACACGCTACCCTCACTCTACCCTCACTCTACCCTCACTCTACCCTCACTCTACCCTCACTCTACCCTCACTCTACCCTTACTCTACTCTCACTCTACCCTCACTCTACCCTCACTCTACCCTCGCTCTACCCTCGTTCTACCTTCTCTACCCTCACTCTACCCTCACTCTACTCTCCCCTCACGACCCCTCAACAGGTGCAGGTAATGGAGCACATCACAATACCATGAAGCACCCTATAGACCCCAACTAGATGCTCTCGTAGGCATCATCTAAGCGAGCAGGTTCTCGATCACCCCGTCATGTGGCAGCGCCGGACGGCAGATTCAGAAATTAATAAATTTGTTCAATAATTGTAAATGAATGATGAATGTAGGCTTGGAAATTAGTATTTTTCTTTGTGCACGTAAAATAGCCTACGTCATTATTACGAAATTTATTCAGGCTTTAAATTGATTATGGGTTGTCCGACAAAAAAATTCTTAAAGACAGTATGATCTTTACAAAGCTTGAAATATTGGAGTGAAAAAGTGGCTTTTTCTTCGCGGAAGACATTTTAATCGAAAAACAAAGTACCGAAAAAATTTGTAATAATTTGCGTGAAAAGATTACTGCTCGTCATTATTTATATAAAAGTCATGTTTAATTCTAACAACAATTTGTAGACATTTCAGTCATGGGCAACATGGCTGCTAGCACCAATCAGACCGACTTATCAGTAACGACGTCAACTGTGACAGTTTAACTACCATCGAGATGAGACTACAGCAAATAACTGCTGCATCTACTGTCACAACTGTTAGACCAACTGTTCCCAACACCTCGGTTAACTGTCTCACTGACAGTTGTTGCTTTTGAAAGAAGTTAAAGCGTTTATTGCTTAGATTCAAGAAACAACTTTTTGCAGCTAACACATTTATGCGAACTCAAACATTCTCATGCAACAACGTACGTGTTCACAATATGCATTCACTTAGGGAAAGTTCTAGATGAAGGTATATGGAATGCATGTATCGCATTCAACTGACTTGACAGAAGATTTTAACCCCAATATCAACTAAAATATCGCGATTTTTATATGTTGTTTATTATATTATTATTATTGTTGATTATTATATTATAAGGAGCATTTTTTAATCACGTTTAAGGTTTGTGCTTGGACATTTTATTATTGGAGTTTCTTTGTTACGTTCGTCAGGTTATCAAAGGCTCAGAATTTTGTCGTAGGATATAAAACAAGCGGCGTTACTTTACGCAATGCGTGCGCGCAAATGAAGACGTTTGCAATATAACAAATAAATAGCTTATTGTTATATTGCAAATTCCGACCAATAAAAACGTTTTGTGGCGCGGCGTTCACGATAATCCAAGCGACGTCAACACAAACCTAGATTTGAGCTTTCAATTTATCTTTCGCAAGACAAACTTGACGATTTGTCGCGCGTGTCTTGAAATTCCGTAGCCCCGCGGTTGAAATGTTGCCAGATAACCAGCGATTCAGAGCGCTACAGATCGTCTCTGAAACGTTCTCAAACGCGCCAATAATCATGAGGCTCTTCACGAATGATCTTGTCTTGAAATGTTGCCAGCTGGTAACGACTTTAAGTCACTTTGATCTTCACGTACATTAGATTCCCTAATTTTGTTTTGCTGTCAGTGCGCAGTAATCAGTCGAGCCTGACTCAGAACATGGACCTTTGGCAAATGTTATTGCAGTATGTATAATCTCATGCTGCTGCGAATGCAATAGGATAGAACTTAAAACTTCAAAAAGTCGAGTAATCGACTTATTACCATCGTAATGATGAACTCGATGTCACCGCAGCCCATCTTATCATCTTATCAGCCTCTGAAGCATTTGCGCAGAAGTGTCGGTTAGGTCATTTTTATTGATATTAACATTTTATAGACACGCATTACCTGCATCTATGTCTATTAGGCCGAAATGTATCGGAATGACATGTTATAACATATGAACATTATTTTTTCGGAGGCTGTAAACCACGTTCATTGGAAAAAACTGCGTTAGCGACGTTCATGGAGCCATTCCGATGTTATTTTTCAGTACAATTTCTCAAATTAATTTTATTAAATTGAACCCTGACTCATATTTCGGAGTCTTTACCCAGAGTCATTTCTCCAAGTCCTTAACCTCATTCAATCCTCCGAATCTTCAACCTGAGTCGTTTCTTTGAGTCATTTCCTCGAGCAGATCGCAGAATCATTTCCCTGCACGAGATCGACTTTGTTTTGTGTCAATAAGACGAGTTTGCACGCTGGTCAGCGAGGGTTAAATGACCCTCACTTCCCTCAAGCACCGTAAATCACTTCCTTGTTTACGCCTCCGCACTTCCTTCACTTCCATTAGCCTATTCTTCCCTCACACCATCACAAACACTGCGTGACATAATGGCAAACTTCCTTCACTTTCTCCACTTGTTCAGAACAAGAACAACATGACACAATAGAACACCTTCCCGGTTTATTTTACCTTGTTTTTCACATTATCTTTTATCTCACCCTAGTTACAAATTATGCTTCACCCACACTCTTAACAATCCTTCAATATCGCATCAGAAATGAACACTAATTATATACTGTAAAAATGATTGTTCCTCATTACCAAAACCCCTCATATATGAAAGGTATAATTTTCTCCTACATCAAATTACCCTCTTATATAAAAGGCTTCCAAGTAAATCGCAGCCCCAATTCCATTTCGTAAATTTGAACGAACACATTTTTATCGCTATTAAACATTTGAATCCAACTTCCACTTTCAGGAAAATTTTACATCGATCTAAATATTATTCAACTGTGTAAATACTGAAGGGTGAGCACTGTACACACGTGTATGTACAGTCATCACCATTCAGATTCTTACATATTAGTTACATTATATTAGTTTCCCATATACGCATTACTTTCCAAGTGCGTTAGTTTCCGTATAATTTCCATACGCGTATAGTTTGCCATTCATTTGTGCACGATGCATAATCAAACCATTCTTATTATGGCACGTACTATTTGAAGCAGCAGGATTGTAGTGCCCTATTGTGGCGTATTATTGGTGCATTATTGTTGCGATTAGGCGTATGATACGCGAGTAACCATTGTGTGTACCCATCTTTATTCAGAAGACTATACAGCCTCTACACAGCGGGGCCGGGGCTCCGGCGGGGCGCCCTTTGTGTGGCTGCTTATCGCTGCTATCGGGCGCTCTGCGTGTCTATACAGCTGTTGTCCTGTGTGTTGTGTGCGACCTGTGTACAGCTGTGTGCTGTGTGGTTATATGGGCTGTATGGCTCCTGTGTGCAGCTGTGTGCTGTGTGGGGCATGTGTGCAGCTGTAAGGAATTTACACAATCGAAAAATTCAACTTTTTTATTTGACGAACGAACGAACAGGAAATTTTGATGGCACATTCCAGGGCTCATCCAAAACAAAGGAAAGGATGGTCGAAAAGGTTAAATTTAATAATTTCGTTAAAAAAAGCCAACTGCCACTCTTGTAGCAGCACATTAGTTCAGCTGCTGGTATAATCTAGATCGGTTGCGAGTATGGTTAATTTGATGACTCCAGGGGCCATACTTTCAAAACTCGCCAAGTGAACGTAAGTGCTTACGCTCTATTTTCTTGTTTATGATTGGTGGATTTTGCTTGAAAGGCCGTCAATGATTGGCTGATGAACTTACAATCTCTTAACTTTTTTGAAATTATGGCCCCTGGTCGGCTCTCAGGTAACGTGGTTGTGATGTAATGAATCGGCAATTAATAGAGTACGTATCCAATTAATAGAGTACGGTGGAAATATGAATTTAATTAGGCTCCAACCACACGTCGAACTGGCAATTTGTATGTGCAGCTATTACACTGATATTTGAATTGAGGCTAGAGTAAACAGCCAACCTGAAGTTTTTAATGCCCATTGTGAATGAACGGTTGCGATGAATGAAGGTTTAAATTGAGAAATATAGTAAAAATCAGTAAGAGGAGGAGGAAGTTGGTCGGAAGAAGACAGAAAAAATAGCTAGAGGTTTATCTGCGCGTGAAAGAATTAAATGCAAAGACTTGAATTATATAGGATGGAACAATCCACTGCAGTATTGGGTGAACTGCGAGCGTGAACTGCCCAATCCCTATATTTGGTTTGAAACTAAGATTTTATATAGAATTTTGATATAGGTTTGATATAGATTTGATATAGAATCTTGATATAAATTTTATATAAAATTTTTATACAGATTTAATATAGATTGATATATATTTATAGTACTTTCCTTCTGGAGATACAATTTAAAGTACCGTAATCTAAATCTATGCCTAACTTCCTACAGAAGCAAAATAAGAATAGTTGTTGCAAACAAAATATAACGAAAATTACACGGCATTCACACAAAACAAGGTTTAGGGAAGCAGGTTTAATTAAAGGAAGAAAGGTAAGAATTAATACTTAATTATTCCAGGACATGGAGCTTGAGATGGAGCACACAATTTGAAGTTTTATTGATATATTGAAACGGTATAAAATAAAGAAAATCGCATTGCGTGTTTGGAATAAATCGTTATAGATTTTAGAAAAATGTGAAGGGAACTGAAAATTTATTATCGGTGAAAAATCAAGAATTTATCACACAGCTGCTTGCTGTGTCAGTCATGTGTGCACAGCGCATGCTGTGTGGGTCATGTATGCTATATTGGTCATGTGTGCAGTTGTGTGTTGTGTAGGTTATGTGTGAAATTGTGTGTCGAGTAGGACTTGTGTGTAGCTGTGTGTTGCGTGCATGTGTTTTATGCGCTGTATAAGCAGCTCTTGTGTGGATGTAATGCAGGGAAATGAAACTGCAATAATTACATCGATGTCTGTGTGTTTCATGTGTTTTGGACATACAACTACCTAACCTACTCTGAATCTTTCATTCACCAACATATTGTTGGTGTGCCTGAGTTTTGTGTAACGATGTGTGTATTTTGTGTGAACCGAGTCAGGGCCTTCATCCATACAGACCTTGAATACTTGCTGTACATTATTAATAAGTTTGGAAACATTGGCATCTTACTTTACAATTTTCATGTAATTTAGAACGTATTTGGAAGTATAATTATGTGTCTATGTAAGAAGTATATCCTAGTGAAGCCTTGCAATGCAAGCCATTACTTGAGTCGACTTCATGTATTCATATTCATATGATATATTCATTTTCATATATATATTCATATTCATATTCTTCATATGATTGTCTTAGCATAAATTATTCGCGCAATGTTTATGCGCATGCAAAAATGTTGCTTCAGCAACCAACACGTTTCTCCAAAGGTTGAAATGGCATTTTAAGTGAATATTTCAATCGATGTTTGAGTGAAATTCAAATGACCTCTAAAACGCAAATAAATTACGATCATCCGTACGAATTCCGAAACATTCCAGCGTTGCCAGGAATGCTTGGCTTAACTGCTGCAAATGACTTATTTCGTTCCTCTAACAATTTTTTTGCTGAGCCCAAACATATTTTTCATAATAAGTGTCATTCACCCCAACTATTCTCACCCTTATTTTTATTGCCGGTTCACATGATCCCTCTGAGAACCTGAGTGGACCGTACCCTCAGTTTTGTGCGAGGGCAGCCCTCGATCTGATCGAGCGGGTGGCTGTGATCGTAAAGATCTGGCATTGAAGACACAAATCTGGCTTGAGCCGGACAAATGTTAGGATTTAGCTGATCAGCATAACAAAGAGGGAAGGATAAGACGGTCTGTGGAATGTGGGGTATGCGGCGTGCGTGGTGTGAGCAACGTCCCTCAGATCTGAGGGCATGACGCCTCCAACATTAATCGCCTTAATGCAATATTTTTAACGTTTGTTAATTCCTCGTAATGTATATATTGTTTCTGGAGCAACTTTTTTTTACTAATTGTTTTCTTTTCTCTCTATAATTCAAACGCATTTTGTTGTTTCATGACATAATAATCCAAAATATGTATGAGTAATTACTATAATTGTTAAGTACTTGTAGTTTGGACGTTATATTCCCTCATTAGGACATCATCTTCCCTTATTTGGACGTTATATTCCCTCATTTGGACGTTATATTCCCTCATTTTGACGTTATATTCCCTCATTTGGACGTTATATTCCCTCATTTTGACGTTATATTCCCTCATTTGGATACACATCTAGATGTGTATAAGAGACAGCGATTTGCCTCCTACGCGGCACCCAGGGGACGATTTACCTCCTACGCGGCACCCAGGGGAGGATTTACCTCCTACGGGGCACCCAGGGGACGATTTACCTCCTACGCGGCACCCAGAGGACCGTCTGCAACCTACGTGGCACCCAGGGGACCGTCTGCCACCTACGCGGCACCCAGGGGACCGTCTGCCACCTACGTGGCACCTAGGTGACCGCCTGCCACCTACGTGGCGCCCAGGGGACAGTCTGCCACCTACGCGGCACCCAGGGGACGATTTACTTCCTACGCGGCACCCAGGGAGCACTACAACATCACCCACCATTTTCACCCACCAAGGCCTCCCTCTTCTTACTTCTTCATGGTCCCATCTTCCATCCTTTCCCTCCTTCATTCCTCCTTTACTGCCTTAATTTACTAATGCCCTTCCCCATACCATCTACCTCCGTTCTTTGCCACCCCATCCCTTCCCTCGCTAATCCCCCATCCCTCTCTATCCTCCCCTTCTCCCCCTCCGTCCTCACCTTCCCCCTCCCAGTCCCTCGTGTCCCCATCAAGGTTCCCCAGGGGCCGCTTAGGCCGTTACCGGCTCCCCAAATGGGAGGAGGGGAAGTGGAGGGAAAGTGGTGAGGGGAAATTGAAGTTGAAGCTGGAACTTGAGGGGAAAATTAAAAAATACAAATAAAAATATAATTAAACGAATATATTAAATTCAAAATGAATTTTATTAAATGAATATAAATATCTATAAGATAGAAATATCTAATAAATAAATATAAAAATGAATATATTTATAAATATACACATAAATATAAATAGAAAGTGTGTGGAAGTCTTGATGATTTTTGGCTGTATAAGAAAATGACTTACGCAATTAAGTTTGTTCATAATAATATTATCATTATTAGTTACTAAGTTATTATTATACAGCGATGTGGTGTGTAGGTGTTGCGTGTAGCAGTGAGGGTGTGTGAGGGAAGCGTGTAGCAGTGAGGGTGTGTGAGGGAAGCGTGTAGCAGTGAGGGTGTGTGAGGGAAGCGTGTAGCAGTGAGGGTGTGTGAGGGAAGCGTGTAGCAGTGAGGGTGTGTGCGGGAAGCGTGTAGCAGTGAGGGTGAGTGAGGGAAGCGTGTAGCAGTGAGGGTGAGTGAGGGAAGCGTGTAGCAGTGAGGGTGAGTGAGGGAAGCGTGTAGCAGTGAGGGTGTGTGAGGGAAGCGTGTAGTCAAGACGGTGGTGTGTAGGCGTGTTATCAGCCGCCTGATAAGGCAGCTTCAGCGCTGATACGAGGGAAGTTTTTGAAGTGAGGGCACATGCCTGTGACAGCTGCGAGATAAGAGGGGGGTGGGGGTTCAAACAAAGGGGTTGGGGGTTTAAATGCAAGAGGGATGAGGGAGGGAACTGAAGAAAAGATCGAGATTTTAAATGAGGGGAAAAGGGGGATGTGGGACGCTCGAATATGGATACAAACATGGAGCAAAACGCTGGAATGAGACATAACACGCTTATCATAATTCGATTACTGATATAAGGAGCTAACATTTTAATAAATTGTTATATAACCGTTTTTAACAGTTAATCACTGTTCTATAACAGTTATTATGATACATCGCACTTATTGTCGAGTTACACAAAGGAGTTAGTTGAAAGAAAGAGTGCGGCTGTACAAACGCTATACGGATTAGTTCTATAACGGATGAACAGCATCAACATGAAATAGAACAACTCTACAGTTATAACAGTTATATAAACAGCACTTTAGAAGCTCTATTGCAGTTGTGCAAAAGATATAAAGAAAACTGAGAACAGTTACACAAATGATCCTGTATCAAATTTTCTCACATTATTTAAATATTATAATAAAAATGTATAACAGTTGATAACTGTTCTATTGAAATAATAAAAGGTTTTAATAAAGCTTAGATAACAGTTCAATTGCAGTTCGCAATCGCGTAACAGATCTATAGTGGTTATGGAACATCTCAAAAATTGCATAATAGTTTGACAACAATCGAATATAAAATTATTATGTAGTTTCATAACAATTCTATCACACAGTAACACTTTAATAACAGTTCCGTTGCAGTTTCCTTACCATTTTAAACCAACACTGTAACAGCTTTATCACATTTCTATGGCTGAACTGTAACAGCTCCTGCACAGTCTCCTCCTCACTTCGTTGTGATATGTCACTATCCTGAAGGTCTCTATTAAAGTTGGGTCCAGTCCGGTTATCATACTCCGAGTATGCAGTATGATATACATCTCTCTTTTCCTCTCCACTGAGTATAGTCCCAGGTGCTATATAGTCTCAGGTGCTATATCGTCCCAGGTGCTATATAGTCCCAGATGCTATATACAGTAGTCCCAGGTGCTATATAGTCTCAGGTGCTATATAGTCTCAGGTTCTGTATAGTCTCAGGTTGTATAATATCTATATAGTCCCAGGTGCTATATAGTCCCAGATGCTATATAGTCCCAGGTGCTATATAGTCCCAGGTGCTATATAGTCCCAGGTGCTATATAGTCCCAGTCCCCTCTCAACCTGTCCTAGTAGTCCAGGTCCCTCCTACCGCTGATCCTGAACGTGAAGGTCCGTTGAACTGCCTAATGTTGCCGCTCTGCGCCTACCATGAGTGGCATCCAAAGCTGGCAGCAGTACTCCAGAACTGGGAGCACGAGAGCTCAGAAAAGCGTAATCATTGGCTCGGCTTTTCTTGTGCGTGATGTTTGCCAGATCCATTTCATCTATTGCCTGCCTTTTGCCGCGATGTGTTCATCATACTTAGCTTCAGTTTCATCAAACTTAGCTTCATCAACACTTCAAGATCGCGAACAATTAAGTTGCTTCTCTTCGATTTCTGTGCCGTACGATGACAAGTAGCGGTGATGCATCCCGACCTTGAAGGGAACCTTGATGTGGTGGTGATATTGGTAGTGGTGATAGTGATGATGGTGGTAGTAGTGGTAGAGATTAATAGTGGTAATGGCGGTGGTGATATTGTTGGCAGCAATGGTGATGATAGTGAAGGTGATGGTAGAGATTCTGGCGGCGAAAATGGAGAAGTAGCGATTGTAGTAGTATAGTGATGATTGATGTGATATGGTGATTATAGTTGGTGATGGTGGTGGTGATTGAGAGGCAGGTGATGGTGGGGTGATAGTGAAGCAGGTGACGGTGATGGTGATGGTGATGGTTATGGTGATGGAGTGGATGGTGGTGATAGAGAGGCAGGTGATGACGGTAGTGATGGAGAGTTAGGTGATGGTGGTGGTGACCGAAGGGCAGGTGAAAGTGGTGGTGATGGAGAGGCAGGTGATGGTGGTGGGGCAAGGGAACCTGGGCCACATCAAAGAGCCGTTATCAGATGGCGGCGCTACTGAGGGCCGCGCACAACAGAGGGAGCCTGTGAGAAGACTGAGAGTGAGGGAAGAGTATGGGAAAGTGAGGGAAGAGTGAGGGAAGAGTGCGGGAAGAGTGAGGAAAGAGTGCGGGAAGAGNGCACGACAAGATGTACATAAGCGTACAGTGCGCACCACAAGCGTACAGTGCGCACCACAAGACGCACATAAGCGTACAGTGCGCACATGTACATAAGCGTACAGTGCGCACCACAAGACGTACATAAGCGTACAGTGCGCACCACAAGCGTACATAAGCGTACAGTGCGCACCACAAGACGTACATAAGCATACAGTGCACACCACGAAACGCACATAAGCGTACAGTGCGCATTACAAGACGCACATAAGCGTACAGTGCGCACCATGAGACGTACACAAGCGTACAGTGCGCACCACAAGACGTACATAAGCGTACAGTGCGCACCACAAGCGTACAGTGCGCACCACAAGACGCACATAAGCGTACAGTGCGCACCACAAGCGTACAGTGCGCACTACAAGACGTGCTCAGCTCAAGATTGTTCTGCCCATGAAGCAATCAAGCGCACGCTGGAGATTGCCGCGATTGATGCGTTTGATTGAGGCACTCCAGTGATGACGCCTTCATCACATTTGCCCGCATCACGACGCGTAAATTGAAACTTTCAGACGCCTCATCACTCACGCACCACATGACGCATCATCACTCACGCACCACGCCATCATTTTTCTCCGTGTCTCCCTACAGAATCTTCGACGTTCAACAAGAAATTGGCACGAAATTCGTGATTCTTCAAGGATTTTTTTTTCGTGAATTTCTACCCAGAATTTCCACACAAGATTCAGTTGAACGACTCTTGTGAATTCCTGCATGAAAAGTTATTTAAAAATTCGAAACAGACAGGATAATCTTAATTGAATTCATTCAGTCCGATGATTAAGTTGAATAAACAGTCTGTTATTATTGAATTGACATGCAGCGGCTCGTGTCATGAATTTTGACAGTAAAAATCATCTTAAATTAGTTTCTAATTCATTAGATTAGAGTTTCATTCATTAATTAGAGTTTCAATGTTGTTCGCGACGTACATATGTTACTGATTTTTAGTTTCTAGGTACAAGGATGTTTTTTAGTTTCGGTTTTCGTAGTCGTTGAAATGTACGACGTTGCTGTTCTTAGTAACGACGTTGCTGTTCTTAGTAACGACGTTGCTGTTCTTAGTAACGACGTTGCTGTTCTTAGTAACGACGTTGCTGTTCTTAGTAACGACGTTGCTGTTCTTAGTAACGACGTTGCTGTTCTTAGTAACGACGTTGCTGTTCTTAGTAACGACGTTGCTGTTCTTAGTAACGACGTTGCTGTTCTTAGTAACGACGTTGCTGTTCTTAGTAAGGACGTTGCTGTTCTTAGTTACGACGTTGCTATTGATATTGACGTTACGTAACGACGTTGCTGTTTTACGTCACGACGTTGCTGTTTTACGTCACGACGTTGCTGTTTTACGTCACGACGTTGCTGTTTTACGTCACGACGTTGCTGTTTTACGTCACGACGTTGCTGTTTTACGTCACGACGTTGCTGTTTTACGTCACGACGTTGCTGTTTTACGTCACGACGTTGCTGTTTTACGTCACGACGTTGCTGTTTTACGTCACGACGTTGCTGTTTTACGTCACGACGTTGCTGTTTTACGTCACGACGTTTTCCGTTCATATGAACGACGCTGCTGCTTTACGTCACGACGTTGCTGTTTTACGTCACGACGTTTTCCGTTCTTATGAACGACGCTGCTCTTTTACGTCATGTCGTTGCCGTTGTTCTAGTTACAGCGGCGCATAAAGACATTAAGTGGGCCATTCCAGTCATTCCCAGCAGCAAGTCTTTCTGCCCCAGCGGCTCTATTCCCATTCCCAGGAATGACAAAAGGCAGATTCCTGCGTGACCAATGGGAGGCCGACCCCAGGAGGGAGGGGAAGAGGGGAAAGAGGGTAAGAGGGGGAATAAGGGGAGACGGGGAAAAGGGGAGCAAGGAAATGAGAAATGAGGGAAAATGTTGATGGTGAGAGAGTGGGAGTTTTGTGTTCTTCCGAGGGCTAAAGGACTGAGGGTTCGAGACTGAGGGGAAACTCTGCTTAACTCATTTCATTAATTAGTTGCCCTGGAATGAAAATAGTAATATTGAATTATTTTTCAGCTCATATAGGGATTTTTTTCTACTCTAGTTGTTACTCTAAATGTTATAAGGAATAATGTTGAGCAACTTAAGATAATTCAGTAAATTGAGTCTCTATCCCTTTTTATTTTCTTTTAATTTTACTTGTGTTTTTTTATAAAAATATAATATAAGCGTTATCATTAATCGCTTTTTATGATTAATAAAAATGAATGGCTTTCCCCAAACTCTAATCATGATTTTTTAAATCAGGTTAATTAATGAACAGTTTCTTTGAACGCGCACGTATCACCCACACGCACCAGCACGCATGACTTAATGACACGCATAAGCAAGCGTATCGCGTGTGTTTCCAAACACGCGCACACTTTGCCCATAAAATTCGCTACGCACGCACGGCGTATTAACCACACGCGTGCCTGCGATTCATCTCATGTATACATCCATACACGAATAAATATATTCACCATGCACGTAACGTGCGTGTTGGTAAATTATTGTGCACGAACACGGTCGACTATATTGCAGAAATTTGCTTATTAACTTTAGAAATGTTAAGGCAAGATAAGAAATTTATTCCATCAACGAAATTCGTCGCGGGATTGTTTGTTATTCAACGGAATTCAAGAAACTGAAATTCTCTGATATTGATTATTTACTAAATTCTCGAGGGAATAAATCAATTTATCTAAGTATTTAACTTATTAATTTATTTCCGGTGTTGATGTAGTTATGATGATTACGTACAGTGTTCGCTGAGTTAACATCGCGATGTTCAGTTGAAAAATAAAATCCATTCACAGTCGTTGATTTTCCAATAAATTTTTGCTAATTTTCTTCACCGAAAACTCGGCTCCATCTACATGGAATTTTCTGCTCATGTTCGCTTATTTATTTAATGAAAGTTAAAATGACTTGTGAAAATTTGTCCAAATAGTGACACACTATCTGCATTTAGCCGAGACACTATCTGCACTGATAGCCAGGCGAAACAGGGTTAGGATGACCCATATAAAGGCAAAAGTACATCTCAATTTAGACAAAGCCTCACTTTTTCTATGAGTGTCTACATCGATAACGTATTCTGAAATATTGTATTCTGAGTTTATTGATACACTATTTGTTTTTCTGACAAATAATGTATACTGAGAAATATCGTTGTCAGTGACACTCAAAATACTAACGGCATCACTGTCAGCTGATCGGGTATTCTGAGGGCGGAAAAATGACACGCTTTATATATCTATACGCAGAATGTGTCATTTGGTGAACGCTTATTAATAATAAATCTATATATGAATTACATATGTGTAATTAAGTGGGCACGTATCAATGGCACATCATTATATCGTAATCGTAAGTATCATTATGTATTGGGCTATCAATAATGCACAATGATCTGTATATACGCATGCAGGTATCAATTTTCTCTTCAGTGAAACCATTACGCGTAATTAATGCTGAATATGCGCATCGAATCACACAGTTTAGAGATTCATGCGTCGCGTTTTGATTCAATGTGCACATCAGTAAGTTTTTGCTGACAAATTCACATCAGTAACTGTAAAACATCAGTAAGTTCTTACTGATAAATAAATATCATTAAATGTAAAACATAAACGTCATTAAATGTAAAATTCTTTAATGATAGGCACAGATCAGGAAGTATATTTAAATCAGTAATTTTGTACTGAAATACTAACCGTAAATAAAGAAGCAATGTAAGAACCACCGTAAATATTTACGGGAAAATGGACTTAGCTCACATGCAAAATCTACCCTATTAAGCATTATTTCAGACCCTTGTTTCCCCTCACATTCTCCCCTCTCAAACTCCCCTCGGACGTCGTAATGGCAAGCGAGTTTGACGCCGCGCATCGTCTTGGATTGCCTATTTAGGATCAATGAGATAACTGCCCAACACGGCACCCAGGGGACGATTTACCTCCTACGCGGCACCCAGGGGAAACAGGCGCTGTGTACTGCATCACACAGGCGCTGTGTACTGCATCACACAGGCGCTGTGTACTGCATCACACAGGCGCTGTGTACTGCATCACACAAGTGCTGTGTACTGCATCACACATGCGCTGTGTACTGCATCACACAGGCGATGTGTACTGCATCACACAGGTGCTGTGTAGTGCATCACACAGGTGCTGTGTACTGCATCACACAGGCGATGTGTAGTGCATCACACAGGCGTTGTGTACTGCATCACACAGGCGCTGTGTACTGCATCACACAGGTACTGTGTACTGCATCACACAGGTGCTGTGTACTTCATCACACAGGCGCTGTGTACTGCATCACACAAGCGCTATGTACTGCATCACACAGGCGCTGTGTAGTGCATCACACAGGCGTTGTGTACTGCATCACACGGGCGCTGTGTGGTGCATCACACGGGCGCTGTGTAGTGCATCACACGGGCGCTGTGTACTGCAGCACACAGGCGCTGTGTAGTGCATCATACAGGCGCTGTGTACTGCATCATACAGGCACATGGAATTTAAAAAATTTAACCAACGACCCCCCCCCCACAATCCCTTGTATTTTTGTAGGCTAATTTCACTCGCATTTGGGTTATTTTGCCCACAAAATCTCGAAGCATTACTCACACAGCTGTGTGGAGTGCAGGTGCTCAGTAATCTGTGTGGAGTAATAGACCGTGATAAGTAATCCAGCGGACTGGGTAATCCGGTAATGATAGGTCATGAATGCCTTGAGTTGAGCGAATACCTCAAATACTTCTAAATACAAATACTTTGTATAGTAGCCTGTGTACTCAGCAGCCAAGTGCACATACAAACACACACCTTCTATACAAGAGGAGTGACGGGCTACGGCACCTACAGATAATGGGAAAGGAGAAGGTATATAAAGAGGAATGTTATACACTGTTAGAAAAAACGGCGAGCAAACGGTACCACTGGCGTTCTAGTGGCCGGTCGCCCCGTGAAAATGAACTGTTTCGCCGTTTTTATCAAATGTTTTACGGATTTCTAGTGTTAAATTAGAATGAAAACGGTGACACGGTGTTACTTTTCACGTGCCGACCGGCCACTGAAACACCGGTAATACCGTTTACGGTAATTTTTCTAACAGTGTAAGCGTATAGTATAAGGCAACGTATAGGGGAATGTTTTCGTGTATAGTATGGGGCAAGGTATAGGGGAATGTTATACGTGTATAGTATAGGGCAAGGTATAGGGGAATGTTATACGTGTATAGTATGGGGCAAGGTATAGGGGAATGTTATACGTGTATAGTATGGGGCAAGGTATAGGGGAATGTTATACGTGTATAGTATGGGGCAAGGTATAGGGGAATGTTATACGTGTATAGTATGGGGCAAGGTATAGGGGAATGTTATACGTGTATAGTATGGGGCAAGGTATAGGGGAATGTTATACGTGTATAGTATGGGGCAAGGTATAGGGGAATGTTATACGTGTATAGTATGGGGCAAGGTATAGGGGAATGTTATACGTGTATAGTATGGGGCAAGGTATAGGGGAATGTTATACGTGTATAGTATGCGACAAGGTAGAGGGGAATGTTATACGTGTATAGTATGGTGCAAGGTAGAGGGGGATGTTATACGTGTATAGTATGGTGCAAGGTAGAGGGGAATGTTATACGTGTATAGTATGGGGCAAGGTAGAGGGGAATGTTATACGTGTATAGTATGGGGCAAGGTATAGGGGAATGTTATACGTGTAAAGTATGGGACAAGGTAGAGGGGAATGTTATACGTGTATAGTATGGTGCAAGGTAGAGGGGGATGTTATACGTGTATAGTATGGTGCAAGGTAGAGGGGAATGTTATACGTGTATAGTATGGGGCAAGGTAGAGGGGAATGTTATACGTGTATAGTATGGGGCAAGGTAGAGGGGAATGTTATACGTGTAATGAATGGTACAAGGTAGAGGGGAATGGTATACGTGTATAGTATGGGGCAAGGTATAGGGGAATGTTATACATGTAAAGAATGGTACAAGGTAGAGGGGAATGGTATACGTGTATAGTATGGGGCAAGGTATAGGGGAATGTTATACGTGTAAAGAATGGTACAAGGTAGAGGGGAATGGTATACGTGTATAGTATGGGGCAAGGTATAGGGGAATGTTATACATGTAAAGAATGGTACAAGGTAGAGGGGAATGGTATACGTGTATAGTATGGGGCAAGGTATAGGGGAATGTTATACGTGTAAAGAATGGTACAAGGTAGAGGGGAATGGTATATGTGTATAGTATGGGGTAAGGCATAGGGAAATGTTATACGTGTATAGTATGATGCCCATATATTTTGGTTGTAGTGTAAACGAACTAAAGCGTATAATAGAGTATACGCAAACTTCAACGTTTAGTGCTGCTCTACACATCAGATGCCATGAGCTAATCACGGCCATAGGTATATAGTAGGTATTCTGGTCCACGCATACACGAAATAACCTCATGCGTAATGACCCACTTGCATCATCACTTTGTATTTCGTGGGTCCGGTAACACCAAATTAGCCAACCTAACCTAACCGAACCTAACCTAACCTAACCAAACCAAACATAACATACCCTAACCTAACCTAGCCTAACCAAACCTAACCTAACCCAATCTAACCTAACCCAACCTAACCTAACCTAACCTAACCAAATGTAACTTAACCTAACCTAATCTAACCTAACCCAACTTAACCAAACCTAACCCAACCTAACCTAACTGCACGCTATTCAGCTTGACTCAATATTCTCATTCCTGTTTCATAAACCGGCGCCTTCAGTCACGGTTTTGATCCGCATGACTGGATGAGCCGTGAACTGCATATACGTGGAACACGTGAGTTCACTGCACTGCAGTTATGCAGTGCACAGGCGAAGGCTGACTGCCTCAGCAGTTATGCAGTGCACAGGCGAAGGCTGATTGGCTCGCTGATTGGCTCATTGACGGCTCATTGTTCACGAGCGTTAAGCACCAATCACCGCCAATCTCGGGTCAATCACGAGCCCGGCAATCGTGCAGCTAACGCAAGATTGCCTCGCCCGTAAAACGATCTTCCGTCCTGAGAAAATTTCAGTTCCTTCTTGAATGATACGGCCGTATCATCGCCTGCCGTGCTTAGGATGATACGGCCGTATCATCGCCTGCCGTACTTAGGATGATACGTACCCTCTTGAATGATACGGCCGTATCATCGCCTGCCGTGCTTAGGATGATACGGCCGTATCATCGCCTACGTATATCTGCACGTGATCGCTGCACGCGGAGATAAGGCACGCGGCAACACGCGCTGCACGTGCGAGCTGCCGCCGCCTCGCTTAACTCACGAAAATTTCGTGTTAATATCCGAGCAAGTGTTTGTTTCCTTGTTTATATTCGTATTCGTAACCGTGTTTATGTTCGTAACCGTCTTCATATAGGTAACCGTGTAACCGTGTATATGTATGTAACCGTGTTCATGTCCGTAACAATGTTAATGTTCATAACAGTGTTCATGTTCGTAACTATAGTAATGTTCGTAACCATGTTCATAATCATAGCCGTGTTAATGTTCGTAAAAATGTTGATGTTCGTAACAATACTCATGTTCGTAACCGGTTCAAACTGAAGTCAAGGCAAGGCAGACTGCAGACGAGCTGACTGCCCTTTAAATTTGACTGTGGGCGACCGTTACTGTTCCGAAACTGATCGGTCATCTTGGCTTCTTGGGCCATCTTGGATTGAATCTGGAGGTGGCTGGAGCGAACGTATGGCCAGGCTCTGTCTTCGTCCTTTTTTTCTAAACACGTAGCTTGTTTGACTCAAATTACTGTGCAGCCGTGTCGCCGGATATTGTTCGGCTGCCTCAAAATACAGTCACTGAATAACAAGGTTGACGAGTCTCATCACATCTGCCGCTCGCACTCACTAGATGTCTTCTTCCTGACCGAGACCTGGCACGACGCTGACTCGATTTGCGTCGCGCGTCTTCGAGCGCACGCGGCCCGGCATGCAACCCGGTGCCCTGACGAATAATTACCGCGGAGTAGCTACCGTCGCCAGCAGAGGCATGCGCCTTTCCATTCTTAGCATCGGCGCCCGACCCACCACCTTTGAGCTGTTATGTGCTAAGGTCGCCTGCGCAACGTCAGCGGGCGTTGTAGTCACCAACTATGGTCCCGGATCGGTTGCTGTAGCGCACGAATTTTTCTCAGAATTGAGCGATGTCTTCACTAGACTTGTGACTTTCCCCGATCATGTACTTATCACCGGCTATTCAAACGTTTGACTGAATCGCGTCGACGGCCCATAAGTACATCAGTTAAACGACCTACTTGGCTACCTTCGGCATTTTTGTCACGTGACCTTGCCGACGCACGACATGGGCAGACTGCTGGACGTTGTCATGAGGCGACATCATCGAGATCGCAATGCCCGACCATCGACTACTTCAGTGGACGGCGCCATGTACGCGTCCGGTGCCAGCGTACAAAATGTTACCTATCGTCCGTGGCGTGGTCTCGACGGCGATTTCTTGCGCGAAAGACTGCAGTCGTCCCGACTACGTTGACTCGACTCGTTGTTGGCGCTATCAGTCAACGATCTAGCGCAACTCTTCAATACCGCGCTCACCTGTAAACTCGATGACCTCATTCCTGTACGCACAGTTCATCTTCCCCAACGAGTCTCGGACCCATAGTTCGACGATGAATATCGGGTCTCGAAGCGGGCGGCTCAACTGATCCAGCAGACAGTCTATCGGGCGAACAGACGTGGCAATCCTGCTGCTGCAGCTGCTTTGGCCTCCACCTGGCGAGATGCGCGGCGCAATTATGTAGACTTTCTTCGATCTAAAAGAGAGACATTTTGGCACCAGGATGTCAAGGCACAACGCAGCAACCCTCGAACGCTCTGGCGTTCGCTGGATAAACTTATGGGAAGAGGTCATGCAGATGCTTCGGATGACGTAAGCGAGCAGAAATTCCATGCGGTTTTGGAAACAAAATTTCTGCTGTGCGAGAGTCGTTAGCCGATGCTCCGTTAGCAACATTTGTGCATTGTCCGTTCGACTGCGTGCTCCAAGAATTCACTTGCGTCACAGCTAGCAGACGACGTCATCACTGCTGTGCGCGCGCTGCCTAACAAGCAGTGTGCCAGCGATCCAGCTGACGTCGTTACATAAGGCGAATGTTGTAACCCTAGCACCTTTTCTGGTCGAAATTTTTAACCGCTGCCTCACTGACGGTGTTGTTCCAGACAACTTCAAACGCCTCTATTGAAAAACATACAGATCTTAATGCTTCTGATCAAAAAATCATATCGACCCATCTCCCCTCTGTCGATTTTGTTGAAACTCCTGGAACGCGTTGTGGTCCGACAGCTGAATGACCCATCTTCAGCAGTCCGATCTCATGCCTCGCCCTAGTCTGCATATATACCATCAGCTCCACTCGACGGAAAACGCGTGCTGACGGAGCTTTCGGATATTTTGCGAGCAGTCTTGACCGTGGCGACCTTGCAGCACTGGCTTAATTTGAGCTGTCGGCTGCGTATGGCAGTGTCAACTACGCCAATTTTTTTGCGTCGACCAGACGTATCATTCAGCTTGCGCAGCACAGTGCTGCGTTGGTTCGAGTCCAATCTCAGCAATAGATTCCAATGCGTTCGACGCGGGAACTCTTCTTCGATGCGATCGGTCACTTGCGGCGTACCATAGGTATCAGTCTTCGGCCTGATCCTCTTCCTGTTATATACTGTCAACGTATTGCACATAATTGATTCACTTGGTTTGAATTCGCATATGTTCACCGACGACACCCAAATTTCTGGCAACTTTGCACCGGCTGACGCTGCAGCGTTGCAAGACCGGATGTCTGTCTGCAGGGACGCCATCTCAGACTGGATGCGCTCCAACCGGGTCCAGCTCAATGCATCAAAACCGACTTTATTTGGTGTACGACTACTCGGCGCCTGCATAAGCTTCCGGCCAACCCTGTTCGCGTGGGCAACGAGTTCATCTTGCTGCGTCTTCGGTTTGCAACCTCATGCTGCTAGACTCGGAACTTTCTATCAACAATCACATTGCCAAAGTCACCACCGCTTGTTTTGGTGCTGCGACGAATACGTGGCGTTCTAAACAGATTGAACTATGATAATGCTGCATACTATGAACTTCCGACCACTGCAATTAACTAATAAACTGCAATCCGTACTGAACGCTGCTACGCGACTCGTGTGCAAAAGCGAAAAAATCGACCACATGACGCCGATATTGCGGAATCTGCACTGGTTGAGCATGCAGCAGCGCATGCAGTTGAAGGTCGCTGTTCTGGCGTTTCGATATCATCTCGGTCTGGCGCCTCCTTATCTCACGGAAGGTCTGCAGCGCGTGTCGGATCTGCATTCTAGAAGACGGTTGCATTCGTCATCAACAGCGGACCTCGTCGTACCATCTACACGTCTATCTATCGTCGGCGACAGAGCGTTCCCGGGCGCCGCCGCTAGAACCTGGAACAGTCTGCCGGCTTCCTTAACATTGACTCCTTCGTTGCAGGTGTTTTGCCGACGCCTAAACACGGAACTATTTCGTAGAGCATATGAATAAAGTGCTTGGTCATTTATATCCGTTCTCATCCTTTCTCGTGCGTCTATTTATTTTTGCTTGCTATTAAACTTATGTGTAACGCGCTCTCGAAGTTCAATCGAACCAGACGTCACGATAACTGCTTCGTAGAATAATAATACTAATAACAATCACATTAATTATCCAGTACGCGTGTGCACGTGTCTCACAAAAGTGTCTCGGACTTTTTCATTGATTATGTCTCCGCTTTAAGTGAAAATGAATAAATTCGTTCAAAATAAATTCATATTTCGTTCTTAATAAATTATATTTGGTTTTCTTTTGGAAAAACTATTATTTTCGACAGTTGGTATAATATTAGTTTAGTATCTTCGGCATTAAATAAATAGGCCTGGATAGGCCTGTCGCCGATTCTTGTACTTTTCTTGACTAGGGGATATTGACAACAAACTAAACCATTATTGTTGGATGGAAATTTTTTTACGTCTTTGTTACATTCTTCATTACAAAATGAAATGAATGAACATAATTTTCCTAGAATTGCAAATCATTACCTTAATAGACGTTTGAATAAATACACTCATTTAGTATCCTTGGAAATGCCCTTCATTTACTTCAAGACAAGAGTTACTAATTACCATTTCAGAACAAAGAGTTATGCGGATTATATCATCGGTTTAATTTAGTTCTTACAACACTCATTCCATTCCATGGTTGAACTTTTATATAGTTCAACCATGTTCAATTCGCAGTCAAAGAATTATTAATAATGGAAGTGTTGTTTTGAAAAAGGTTTTATCTTTACATTTCCTCAAAGAAAATATTTCCCAAATGTTTCAGGTGTGGTCTTTTTGGTAGGCAATTAACAGCATAATAAATATTATAATTACAATGCAATCATATAAAATAATTAACTGCAAGAAAAAATGAGCTGCCCAAAAATCATTTGTCAGAACCATCATGCAGAAATAATCAATGAAACCGACATTGATTACCAGGACAAACAAGTGTCGATTATTAATTATCATCAATTAATTCATTCAATATTTCAGAACAATTTTTTTCTGCAAGATTTTCATCATAGAATAAGAAAATACCAATATCTCCACTGCCATGAAGAAATGTCAATATTTACAGGTTCTCTCCGGTTATTACTCAAAAACCTTGTAGGTTGAGTGTTCCACTCTTCCGTTCATATCGCTCTCATTGTATAAGTACATACCCATTGTGTATGTACTTATGGGTATGCATAGGTACATACCCATACCCAGTACATACCCATTGGATAAGTACAGGATTGCATGTATATACATACAAAAACCACTTAATTATCCTGCTTAAATATATTTCTCACCGCACATTTTCCTCCATCTAGAACATTAAATCTCCAACTTATACGCTTCACTTCCGTTTCCTACATTTCCCTCCACCGCTGCATTTCCCAACACTTCACACATTTCCCTTCATCCTTCAACTCCATCCCCCGCCCATCACACCTCCCCCTCCTACATTGCTGTTTATCTCACATACTTCTTTCTACCTCCCAAACTTACCTCATGTACTTCTCTCTACTTTCTAAACTATTCTCCTTCTATTTCTTCTTCCTCCACTTCTTCTCCTCTTACCTATTAAATTTACTCCACTTAACCCACTCCAATAATTTAACCCTCTTGCTCCACTTCCTCCAACTCACCCACCTGCATTCCACTCACCCTGCAATTCTTCTCCTCGCACTTTCTCTTCCACTTCTTTTTTCTCTCTTTTTTGCCTCAACTCATTCCCTCCTTCCCTCTCCTCCCCTCTCCCCTCGGAGACACTCCAGCA
The DNA here is from genome assembly GCF_000764305.2 of Hyalella azteca. Classification (NCBI taxonomy): domain Eukaryota; kingdom Metazoa; phylum Arthropoda; class Malacostraca; order Amphipoda; family Hyalellidae; genus Hyalella; species Hyalella azteca. The sequence continues at coordinate 26,100 of NW_025940791.1, forward strand.
CCCCGGGACACATGATACACTGCAGTGCTGGACACCCGGCGGTGGCGACCACCCATGCAAGACCTCCAGCATCACAGCATTAATAAATAAATAAATAATGCTATATTATTTAATACAACTTCATTGTTATTCAATCTTCCCTAATCTCGTGGTCATCCAGAACCCCATCATCCATAATCCAATTAATAATTTTTCAACTAATGTACCGTAACTAATGGGACACAAAATTTCAATATTTTTTTTAGATATTTTTAGCCTCACTCTCCCCTCATTATTTAACGTGTCCCATTTAAATGAGCTTAAACGAAATTAACACGAAATTATTATATCCAAAAATTATATCCACAAGCAATATCCTGAAACGATTAGTATCCTGTATACGCGCCTCAACATTTCCTATATATATGTGAAGCCAGGCTTACAACGCGCAAATCAATTGAAAATAAATAATATGCGTTTAAAAATTACTTTTTAAAGACGTCACTTCTAAAGAATTCAGTGTCTGCGTTGTTGCATATGTAGAATGAATTTCTAATTCTATTAGCAAATATTTAAAAAAATACGTTTTATTTTTGAAAATTAAAAAAGATTAAATTTTTCAAAATTATTATTCTGTCAATTGAATCATGCATTGTCTCCAACTTAACGCAAGTGTGAAAAATTTCGGATCGATTGGACAGGTAGGCTATAAGTGTATTAAATAGCGATTATAAGATATGTAACAGACAAAATTACTTTTTCAAATTTTGTTAATATTAAAAATAATTTTTTTTATTTTCAAAATTATTTATTCTGTCAATTGATTCATGCATTGTCTCCAACTTTACACAAGCGTGCCAAGTGTTGTAAAATTAAAGAATTTTTTTATTAAAATCATTTGAGACCAATCCTAGATTGCCATCGATGCAATAATAATGGTAGCTACGAAGCCATGTACTATTAAAGAGTACATTATCTGCAGTAATACACGATTAATGAATGCACTATTAATTGATAATATGACCAGATTATTATAGGTAAATATGATTAACAGTAGCGATGAATATTGTCTTGGTAGATAAGTAATACAGGACTTGCTCGATAAGTAACACAGGTGGGATCCATACTGTGTACTGCATCACACAGGCGCTGTGTACTGCATCACACAGGCGCTGTGTACTGCATCTGTCTCTTATACACATCTAGATGTGTATAAGACGGCAGTACCTTGGTGCAGTGGTGCACCACCCACTGCACTGCACGGCAGTAACTTGGTGCAGTGTTGCACCACCCACTGCACTGCACGGCAGTATCCTAAGCACTACTGCACCACTCTTGCACCTGTACCACCCGGCCGTCGTGGTCTCGTGCTATCGTAAAATGAAAACATTTGCGTCACGCGACGCTTGGTCCATCGTCAGGCTATCCAAAGGCCGCTGCAACGGATGAAAAAATTCGTTATCAGGGATTTATGATTTGGGTAATCGATTAGAGGAACCGTCAAAGATGGCTACTTGTTAATTAATCTCTTGTTAATATCCATCCTGAAATATTTCAATATTAGGCCCACATTCTGTCAGTATTTAGCCGACATTTTTCTAATATTCAACCGACATTCTTCCAATATTCAGCAGACATTCTTCCAACGTTCAGCCGACGTTCTCCCAATATTCAACCGACATTCTTCTAATATTCAGCAGACATTCTTCCAATATTCAGCCGACATTCTTCCGATATTCAGTCAACATTCGTTCAATATTCAGCCGACATTCTCCCAATATTGAGCCGATATTCTTTCAATTTTCAGCCGACATTCTCCCAATATCCAGCCGACATTCTTCCGATATTCAGCCGACATTCTCCCAATATTGAGCCGAAATTCTTTCAATATTCATCCGTCATTCCTCCATTATTCAGCCGACATTCTTCCGATATTCATTGGACCATATTTCGATATTCAAACAATCCTTGAAATATTCATTTTGTTTTAATGATGACCTAGAAATCTTCCTACAAATATTTGTCACCGGACTCAGAGCGGTCATTCATGATCAAGAATTGTGACACAATTCTGAAAGCGTTGTTTGCGAGTCTCTATTGATATATTGACTCATAATAAAAGCATTCTAATATTCATATAGTTTATTTACATACTGGCTCATAATGCGGTTTCTCAATGGTCTTCTATCATGATAAACTATAACTCATAAAATAATCATTTAATAGTCTAATATTTTAATAAGGTACATAAATCCTTAGTGGAAGGCAAAGGAGTACTCATTGATGGAACAACCAGCGTATAAATTTAGCTTCGGGAATTCACGTGTAATGTGTACATAATTAAAATAAGTGTTAAGTTGTTAACATAATCTTAGAATAGGTCTATGTAGGTCAATAATTGTACACAGTACAGGGCCGTATATGTGTTACCCATACTTCAAATCTTCTCGTATAGGCAAGCACATCTGACGGATGATATGTATTAATTATCAGGAGTATATGTGAATATTATATACAAGAAGTATTAACGATCGAGTAGTGATATGTTTTCAAAGAAATCTTTTTTTTTTATTGAAGCTAATGCATCCATTCGCTGGATGGATTATTGGAGCTAGTGCATCCATTCGCTGGCGCTCGCGTGAAATATAATTTGTTAGAAACAATAAACAACAAATGGAAACAGCAAAATAGAACAGCAAAAACAGCTGTTTCTAATAGAACAGCAAAATATGACCACAACTGAACAACGGTTCATTCATTTATTAGATGCGTGTGCATGAATAATCTGCGCATAAGTCTACGCGCAGCGTATATATAGTATGAATATATACGTCGCGTTTACCTGTGTGAGCGTACGCTTTGTATGCCTGTATAGTGCATACACCGTGTATGCCTGTATAGTGCATACACGGTGTATGCCTATATTGTGTATATGCGCCTAGCGACAGTCGGTACACGTCTGACGTATCCTGGATACCGTCGATCGCCAAGAATCGCAACGATAACGAGGCAGATAAGCCGGTGGTGGTGATAGCTTGAGATAAGGGGAGGGGGTGGGTCAGGTCAAACGTCAGGTCAGGTCTATGGGGACGACGGGTTAACATGTACACCTTATCAATAAAAATATTAAAGAGGTTGATGGTTAATAATTAGTTGTATTTTTAATTAATTTTAAAATGAGATGATAGAGAGACAGGCGAGAGTTGGAAATGTAAAGCAAAGAAAATAACGCTGAAAAAGCTAATATAATACCCAGAAAATAACTACTGGTAAAATGAAGGATGAAAAGTTGGATGCTCCGAATTTGAGAACGAAAAACGAACAAAATAAATCTGAAAGGAAATGATAACGAAGAAGAAAAAAGAAACGTCGTTAAGAAGAATATCGGAGAAAACAGACAAAAAGAAGAATGACATAGGAGAAAAAGTGAGGAGATGGAAGTGTGGAAGAGACAGAAAGAGACGGTAATTTTGAAAGTGAAGGAAAGAAGGATAGAAAGATATAAGAGAGAAGAGGATTATGGAAGCGAAGAAGAGAGATAAGAGCGATGGCGGCGGCAGCGCCGCTATCTGCCCGCCATCTTATCGAGGTTCCATTATTGCAGTAATGACTCAATTACCTCTCCCCCCTGCCAACCCCCTTACCCCATCTCTTCCATCACCCCTAACCAACATTGGCCCCCCTCCTTCTCATCCCCTCATTATCTTCCAACCCTTCACAATCTTCCAACCCACACTATCGCCTAACCCCTCATATAATCTTTCAACCCCTCATAATCTTTCAACCACTTACAATCTTTCAGCCCCTCACAATCTTCCAACCCCTCACAATCTTCCAACGTCTCACAATCTTCCAACCCCTCACAATCTTCCAACCCCTCACAATCTTCCAACCCCTCACAATCTTCCAACGTCTCACAATCGTCCAATCCCTCACAATCGTCCAATCCCTCACAATCGTCCAATCCCTCACACTCGTCAAACCCCTCACAATCTTCTATCCCCTCACTATCGTCCAACCCCTCACAATCATCCAAGCCCTCACTATCGTCCAACCTCTCACTATCGTCCAACCCCTAACAATCCTTCAACCCCTCACAATCTTTCAACCCCTCACAATCTTTCAAACCCTCGCAATCTTTTAACCCCTCACAATCTTTCAACCCCTCACTATCTTTAAACCCCTCACAATCTTTCAACCCTTCACTATCTTTCAACCCCTCACAATCTTTCAACCCTTCACTATCTTTCAACCCCTCACAATCTTTCAACCCCTCACTATCNGCTGCTGTTGTTGCTGTTGTTGTTGCTGCTGTTTATGCTGCTATGTTGTTGCTGCTGTTGTTGCTGCTATGTTGTTGCTGCTGTTGTTGCTGTTGTTGTTGCTGCTGTTTATGCTGCTATGTTGTTGCTGCTGTTGTTGCTGCTATGTTGTTGCTGCTGTTGTTGCTGTTGTTGTTGCTGCTGTTTATGCTGCTATGTTGTTGCTGCTGTTGTTGCTGCTATGTTGTTGCTGCTGTTGTTGCTGTTGTTGTTGCTGCTGTTTATGCTGCTATGTTGTTGCTGCTGTTTATGCTGCTATGTTGTTGCTGCTGTTGTTGCTGTTGTTGTTGCTGCTGTTTCTGCTGCTATGTTGTTGCTGCAGCTGCTGTTGCTGCTGTTATTGTTGTTGCTGTTTTTGCTGTTATTTTGTTGCTGCTGCTATTGCAGCTGTTATTGTTGCTGCTGTTGCTGGTGTTGCTGCTTTCGTTGCTGCTGTTTCTGCTGTTATTTTGTTGCTGCTGTTGCAGCTTTTATTGTTGTTGCTGTTTCTGCTGTTATTTTATTGCTGCAGCTGTTGCTGCCGTTATTGCTAGTGCTGTTTTGCTGGTGTTGTTGCTGCTGTTGCTGTTACTACTGTTATTGTTGCTGTTGCTGTTGCTGCTGTTGTTACTGGGGCTGTTGTGCCCGTTGTTTTCGCTGTTGTTGCTGTTGTTTACGTGATTGTTTTCCTGAAGACAAATTATGCGGAGTAAGGAAATCACTGCGGCCTATGGTCGCCTAGGCCTACCGAGCCTCAGCGTTCGTCCTGAGCCCCGCTGGACTGAAAGTCCAAGTCCACATTTAGGCCTTCGCCTTCACAGCCTTCATGTAAATAATGACGACTTTATTGTCTTTTAAAATACGGTACTAAAACATTAAATACTTCAAAAATTATTTTATTAGATAGAAGCTGCTGCATGTTTAAAAAAATAAATCATTGAAAAATTCCAAGGATCAAAAGTCAAAATTAATATCAAATTCATTGAACTGGAAACCAATTACGATTGATTGTACAGGGTGAACCAGAATTAACTGACCCTTTTAATTTGTTCATAAATAAAAAACTAAGAACGTTATGAAGTTTAAACTTGTGTTATTTAAAATAAGAACATTTTTATGGTAATATTGTATCCTAGATTTTAGGATACAATAACTAACTAGGATACAATATTACATACAATATTTTAACTAATACATATTATTAATACATAATAAATATTTTAACTAAACCAATAATAAAATATTGTAATAGGATACAATATTTTAACTAAGATACAATATTACCATAAAAATGTTCTTCTTTTAAATAAAACAAGTTTCAACTTCATAACGTTCTTAGTTTTTTATTTATTAACAAATTAAAAGGGTCAATTAATTCTGGTTCACCCTGTATATACGACTTACGATTGATGGAAATGATGCTATAGATAAATAGTTTAGAAATTTATAAATTAAATTCGTATATTCCCTTATAAATCAAATTCGTATATATTAAATTCGTTCACCCCTTGTATGTATAGATGGTAAGGTGTGTTATACTATCCCCTCACAAAAAATATAGATGCTGTGTTATATACATATTATGCAGATGTTGAAATGTATTCCAATCAATTCCTGGTATATTGCATGGAAATAAATTGTGTGTCTCGAGCCAGTGGCCATCTCATTGCGTGCCATCAGAACACATTGTGTGCCATCAGAACACATTGCGTGCCATCAGAACACATTGTGTGCCATCAGAACACATTGTGTGCCATCAGAACACATTGTGTGTACACAGAACTCAGAGGGAGTATAATTGTGTGAACACAGAGGCAGCCTGTGTAACATCCACTAACGCCCGCTAGCTGAAGTGGGGGTAAGTTATACATAGCTGGGGTAAGTTACGCAGAACTGGGGACTATGTTACACAGAACTGGGGTTAAGTTACCCAGAACTGGGGGTAAGTTACCCAGAACTGGGGGTAAGTTACACAGAACTGGGGGTAAGTTACACAGAACTGGGGGTAAGTTAAACAGAACTGGAGTAAGTTAACCAGAACTGGGGGTAAGTTACACAGAACTAGGGGTAAGTTAAACAGAACTGGGGTAAGTTTCACCCAGAGGGAGAGGGGGGAATGATGGAATTACATAAATTGGAGGATAAGGCGATAGCACTTCAGTTAATTTTCACACTTAATTTTCTAATTTTCTCATCTAAATAATTTATTTAAAACATCTGAATATAAACCTATACAGACTACCGTCTCAACCTGCTTCGACTGCCTCACTTGTCTGTAACGTGCCTCACTTTACCCTAACTTGTCTCTTATGCCACAAACTTCTCTACAACTTGTACCAGAACTCACCTCATTTTCACGGAACTTAACTAATCTGCTCCAAACTTGCCTAGTACTTGCCTCAGGGCATACAACTTAATTTGCTTTTAACTAGGCATCAATTCTTCAATCGCCTTGAGCTTGCCTCTAACTTTCTCATTTTCCTAGCACTTACCCAGAACTCGCTCCGTTCGCCCAGAACTCGCCCCGTTTGCCTGTCACCTGCCCAGAACTCATCCCGTTCTCCTGTCACCTGCTCAGAACTCGCTCCGTTCGCCCAGAACTCGCCCCGTTTGCCTGTCACCTGCCCAGAACTCGCTCCGTTGGCCTGTCACCTGCCCAGAACTCATTCCGTTCTCCTGTCACCTGCCCAGAACTCGCTCCGTTCTTCTGTCGCCTGCCCAGAACTCATCCCGTTCTCCTGTCACCTGCCCAGAACTCATCCCCCGTTCTCCTGTCACCTGCCCAGAACTCGCCCCGTTGTCTTGTCACCTGCCCAGAACTCGCTCCGTTCGCCTGTCACCTGCCCAGAACTCGCTCCGTTCGCCCAGAACTCGCCCCGTTCTCATGTCACCTGCCCAGAACTCGCTCCGTTCGCCCAGAACTAGCCCCATTTGCCTGTCACCTGCCCAGAACTCGCTCCGTTCGCCCAGAACTCACCCCGCCCCCGCAGCCATCCAGCCGCTACCTCAGATGCTCTCGTATTGCCATTGAAGTCGACATTTAAAAGAATATTTGCATGCGTACAATAGAGGCTTTAATTCGGACAAATTTAAGCACATCTTGTGAGGAATTTGGAGCATTAAGTTCAGGTAAGGAGATAGCCGCGCCATTGTCACAACCCGTGGGAATGCTTTTCTCTTGTGTTGTGCTGTGTTGTGTTGTGTGTGTTGTTGTGTGGTGTTGTATAGTGTTTGTGGATGGTGTTGCCACCTTTAAAGTTTCTTCAAGGAGCGGAAAGTATTTTGATTTGTTGAGATAACTTGGGAATGGCCGTAATATTCCCGAGTCTTTGGTGGATGAAGAAAGATGTTTCTCGTCTCGAGTGTTTCTTGCATTGTTACCTGTTGTAACAATGGTATTTATGTGACGGCAAATGTAATGTGCTTTGTTATTTGCGAAATACCTCAAATATATCTGCAATAATTATATTTAGAATCGAATTATTTAAAATTAATTAGAAGGGACAAATTTAAAGCTCTCTCACAAATAAAAACAATTTCATCGAACTATGTAAATTATTGAAACAGAAGTGAAATGTGTTTTTATGGGGCAGAAATGCACCTGAATAAAGCTTGAACATATTACGGACTCTGCATTGTTTATGTGTAGGAAAAAACATTCATAACGATTTGAACTGAAATCATTCATATCTCCATTCAACACATCCATCATAGTTCAATAGTTCTTTCATCGCTAGACTCATGACTCATCTCATGTCATGTCATAGCTCAACACATTCATGACTAACGACTCAATATATTCAACTCGTTCATGACTCATGACATTCAAAATTTAAGACATTCATTATTCAACTCATTCATAGTTGCATACATGACTCAACACATTCATACTACAATTTATTCATAACATTCATACAAAATAGCTCACATTGAGCCACAACGCATTCACACGTAATTCACGTTAAATGTGCTGCAGGTCTACCCTCGTTCGGAAGAGGCGGGGAGGAAACTGGGGCTCTCCCCTCATTTCCCCTCACTTTTTCCCCTTGTGAAAAGGTGAAAATTTACAATAATGTGCTGTAATATATATTGTTACAGCACAATGTATATTATTTACAGCAATAATGTGCTGTAAATAATATATATACAATTATAATAATATTCAAGTTTGATTGAACACCAGAGCATGCTTTTTATTAATAATCTTCTTAAACGTTTTTTCAATGAGTCGTTTTCAATCAAACTTGCATAAAAGAAATGCTTTTGCTGAACTACATCAATTATAATAATATATATACGAATATACGCGTACAATTGATGACCAGAGAATGCATTATAATTTTCAAGACGTCGAATAATTCTTGAGATGTCGTTGGTAGATCAAAGGCAGGTTTAGCAAATAATAATGATATATTAACGACGTTTTGAATATAGCAACATTCATTTTCAAATTAAGAGGAGCATTTCTTATAAGCGAAAACGTTTCGGAGTCCAGCTTTATCGTCAGTTCAAAACCTAGAACACAGGTACAAATAATTAGTAGCCTAAAATTTATATTCAAACAATTCACCTAAACTTGAGGACATTAAAACTAAAATCGAAGATAACAGAAATAAAAATGAGATAACATGTAGAGAATGTACTATCTATTTACAATTTGTAGTGGATAGGAACTGAATGCAGCATTTAAACTGGGTTTCTGTTTGAAAATATATAATGATTCTAAAATTCGTAGGTCAGAAACACCGGTTGTGGAGGCTAAAACTCTAAAATCACTATTGGACACCGGGACGTTGCACTGCTCGGCAGCTCGCTTATAAGAAATGGTGAACTTTTTGGCCATTTTCTTTACTTTTAAATTCCTGGTAAATTTGCGACTTAAGCAGCCAAGTGATTTTAAGAGAAGCATTGAATAATAAATTTTTGTTGGATATAAGTATACAATACACGTAAATAGGATACAACACGAAACTTTCGTAAAGTATCAAATTTATGAGTATTATGAATGTACTTGTTTCATACAAAATTCCATTATTCCATGTTTTTCTTGTGTGATGTGTGATCATATTTGTGTGTATACTTTTATTCATGTGTGATCATAATATTAACAAATTACTATGACTTCAATCGAGCAATATTAATGTCCCTCGATCCTTCATCATGCGGACGGCAGCTCTTGTCTATATATTAAGTCTTTAAAAAATGCAAAGTATATCAATCCTAATATTAAATAAAATATGATAATAGCATACATATGAGTGAAAGAATCATCAAAGAATTATGAAATATAGAATTAATCACGAATAACATTTCTTAATAATTCTCTATATGTGGCTAATACTTCAATTTCAAGTAAAAATTTCAACGGACATATTTAATATATACAACCAAATTTTCAATATTTTATTTCGTATTCTTTTTGTTGGCCATTGACTTGTTCTCGAAAGCTTTTTTCGAGAATTTACTCATGTGTTTCAATCACTCTTATTTTTTAGAAAAATCAGCAAACTTTTAACTAAAATTCCTTATTTTGTTTATTTAAAATTTGTTCTATTAAATTTCAACCAGATTTATTCATATAAAAGTGAATTTCAGTTTCCAATTGTGAATATCATGAGTTTAAAACCGCCTAGGTCTAATAAATTCTAAGTTCACAGAGTTCATTCTATTCCATTCTGTGAGATTTTTACCCACAAATGTTCGTTCATTTTTTACGAACAAAATGAAATGTCGACACTTGTGAAATAATAATTTGTTCGATAAGCTAATCAAATTAACTAATTTTACATTCAACTGTCTTTTATTTTAATTTCTTGTAAGAAAATTAATATCAATATTAAATTATCCAGCCACGTTCTCTTTTTTACAAAATCAAACCACAACTCCTTTTATTTTCTAGAGCCACAAGAAGCGACAAGATTCCTGGAATCGTGACTGGATGATCTGGAATTATGTCCTTCTTACCCACTCCATCTTCCCCACTCCCTCCTTCCCCTCTCTCTCTCTTCCCCACTCCGTCTTTCCCCACTCCATCCACCAGTGACTCACTCCTCTTTTTGTACCCATCAGTTCCTCATCTCTTAATTTTATGTTCTTCACTTGCAATTCATCATAACTTCACTTACCCCATCTTTATATTACATTACATTTTCATTGCTCTCGTATCTTTATTTTGAGCGGGTTCTGTTATATTATATTATTAAGTTCTGTTAAACTTACATTAACATGCGTTATATTAAGTTCAACAGGACATATAATGGAAGGACTAGAACCTTGAAACTACATTAATTTACAAGTAACTGAAGTCGAATTTAAATTTATATTAACGGGAGAGTCATGCATCACTCAGAAAAATATATGGGTATGCATTTCCAGCAGCCGAGAATGCAGCGGGGCAGTATTTCCAGCAGCCAAGTATGCAGCGGGGCAGCATTTCCAGCAGCCAAGTATGCAGCGGGGCAGCATTTCCAGCAGCCAAGTATGCAGCGGGGCAGCATTTCCAGCAGCCAAGTATGCAGCGGGCAGCATTTCCAGCAGCCAAGTATGCAGCGGGGCAGCATTTCCAGCAGCCAAGTATGCAGCGGGCAGCATTTCCAGCAAGTGGCGCCAGTGTTCCAGAAGCTGGCACGGCAGTTCCAGGAAGCTCCAGGAGAGACGTCGCCGCGGCGGGCGACTGTGATGAGCTTACTACGCATATTTCATACGCTATATTCCCTACGCATTATTTCTTGTACACTACTTCTTACGCGTTATTTCCTACACGTTTTTTCCTACACGTTATTTCCTACGCATTTTTTCCTACACGTTTTTTCATACACGTTTTTCCTATACTTTATTTCTTATAAGCTATTCTTACGCATTATTTCCTACGCATTATTTCTTGTACACTACTTCCTACGCGTTATTCCTACGCAGTCCACAGTCAATAGTAGAGCATTCGGTGTGAGAACAATATAGTGAGGACAGCGTAATTGTTCAGTCATGTAATAGGTATGGTACAGTCACAAATAAAGACTATGTCATGGAACAGTCACTAGCAAGGACTGTGTACTTGTTCAGTCATGTAATAGGCAAGGTACAGTCACAAATAAAGACTATGTCATGGTACAGTCACCAACAAGGACTGTGTAATTGTTCAGTCACGTAATAGACAAGGTACAGTCACAAATGACTATGTCATGGTACAGTCACTAACATGGACTGTGCAATTGTTCAGTCATGTAATAGACAAGGTACAGTCACAAATGACTATGTCATGGTACAGTCACTAACATGGACTGTGTAATTGTTCAGTCATGTAATAGACAAGGTACAGTCACAAATAAAGACTATGTCATGGAACAGTCACTAGCAAGGGCTGTGTACTTGTTCAGTCGCGTAATAGGCAAGATACAGTCACAAATAAAGACTATGTCATGGTACAGTCACTAGCAAGGACTGTGTACTTGTTCAGTCGCGTAATAGGCAAGGTACAGTCACAAATAAAGACTATGTCATGGTACAGTCACTAACAAGCTGTCCTGCAGTCACGCAGTAATCTCGCCTCCTGACGACCATGACTTGCAGAAATTTGCCTTCAGTTCATTTTAGTTTTATTTATTATTATTTTTAGTTGCATTTCCTGACCTCAGGACTCATGCTGCCTCACCTCTTGTACTCATCCTGGTGAATCTTGCCTCCGTACTCACCTATTGCCGGACTAGCCAGCTTTATTAGATTAAGGGCTAGCCAGCTTATTAAAAAGATTAGATTTTTAAATATTTTATTAGATCAAAGGCTAGCCAGCTTTTATTTTATTATTAGGCTATTTTATTATTTTAATTTTTATTATTTTTTTTTTATTTATTATTTTATTTTATATGATTAAAGGCTAGCCCGCTTTATTAAAGAAACAGCTTTTATTAGAGTGTATTGCTCGGTATAAGAACATTTTTTCGGAGCTGCTACCCGTACTCACACTCATACCCATACTCATACCCATACTCATACCCATACTCATACCCATACTCATACCCTCTTTCTTCATTAATAGTCATTTATTTCAATAGTCGCCAATACTCTTCACTACTCACCGAATCCTATGCATACTCATTTTCACGCATACCCATCCCTATACTTAGCCGTATCTTAACGTCCATCCCCAAGATCAGAAATACGCAACATTTTTACCCATACTCATGCCCATCAATTACAGTCAGTCACTGTAGGTTCGTACAAACTTTTAGTAATTCATATACAAGACTTTCCGTTGTCAGCACTTATGAATTTTTCGAGAACCAATTTATTTAAATAAATTTTGATTTATATTCATGACAATGTGACTTATTTTGTTCGTTAGACATGCTGCCACATGAGTAAGTTTTGGTCACCCTTCACTCACCACTCACCTAACCAATCCATATTACTTAATGCCGTCTTCTTTACTCACCTGTGATCACCCTTCATCTTTCACTCACCTCTCCTAACTCCATAACTCACCCCGGCTAATATTCACCCCCGATTCCTACTCACCCCTCCTAACCCCCTTTCTCACCTCCCTCTATTACTCACCCCACCCCCCGCTTCATAGTCTGTCTCTTATACACATCAGATGTGTATAAGAGACAGGTAGTATACAATCANAAGTTACCCTCAAGTCCTCAACACAAGTGAACAAGTTACCCTCAAGTCCTCAACACAAGTGAACAAGTTACCCTCAAGTCCTCAACACCTGTCTCTTATACACATCTAGATGTGTATAAGAGACAGCTCCAACGTTGACCATGGGTAGTTCCAAAGTACACTGCAGCGTTTGACCATGGGTAGTTCCAAAGTACACTCCAGCGTTTGAGCATGGGTAGTTCCAAAGTACACTCCAACGTTGACCATGGGTAGTTCCAAAGTACTCCAGCGTTTGACCATGGGTAGTTCCAAAGTACACTCCAGCGTTTGTCCATGGGTAGTTCCAAAGTACACTCCAGCGTTTGACCATGGGTAGTTCAAAGTACACTGCAGCGTTTGACCATGAGTGGTTCCAAAGTACACTCCATCGTTTGGCCATGGGTAGTTCCAAAGTACACTCCAGCGTTTGACCATGGGTAGTCCCAAAGTACACTCCAGCGTTTGACCATGAGTAGTCCCAAATTAAGTACACTCCAGCGTTTGGCCATGGGTAGTCCCAAAGTACACTTCAACGTTGACCATGGGTAGTTCCAAAGTACTCCAGCGTTTGACTATGGGTAGTTCCAAAGTACACTTCAACATTTGACCATGGGTAGTTCCAAAGTACACTCCAGCGTTTGACCATGGGTAGTTCCAAAGTACACTTCAACGTTTGGCCATGGGTAGTTCCAAAGTACACTTCAACGTTTGACCAAGGGTAGTTCCAAAGTACACTCCAGCGTTTGACCATGGGTAGTTCCAAGCTAAACACCCACACACCCATCCCACGCGTGTAACCAGCGAGACGAATGTCAGCCTCAGCCCCCGGGGAAGGTGAGTGATGTGCTGGGCTACTGTACACATCCTCATCATTAGTTACGTTCAAAAAAGACCATCGCCCACTATCAGGGACCTTATCTCTCGCTCCTACCCCCCATACCCTTCCGCCCCCTGCTCAACCCTAGCCCATAGACCCTGCCTAGTGCCTATAGCCCCTCTCCCTCCTGCTAAACCCCAGTCTATACACCCTGCTCATCCCCCTCTACCCTACTTAACCCTAGCCCATAAACCCTGCCTATCCTCCTCTACCTTACTCAACCCTAGGCCATAGACCCTGCCTAGTGTCTATAGCCCCTCTCCCCCTGCTAAACCCCAGCCTATACACCCTGCTCAACCCCCTCTACCCTACTTAACCCTAGCCCATAAACCCTGCCCATCCTCCTCTACCCTACTCAACCCTGGCTTATAGATCCTGCTCCTCCACCCCTATTCAACCCCTTTTCAACATCCCCAACTCTCCACTTTCCAGCCCCACCCTATTCGATAATTTGTCCATCCAACGGATTAATAAAATTCTTTTAAACAAGTTCAAACTCAGTTCATGTGATCCATAAGTTTATTGTCTTTAATTTAATGTCATAAATGATAAAGTATTAACAAATTTTATATACTAACATGAAATTTGAAAATAATTTAACAGACTAACTGACATTACTTTTACATTTTAAATTAAAACGACAATATTTTACCCGATGCGCGATTAAACCGATACCGTGGGAAAAGAATATGTTTAGTCGCCTTGCTAACTGAGAGAAAAGTCCTATGAGATCGAAACATAACATATAATTAACATAAAATCAAATAAATTTAATTCCAATCCAGTGATGTTCAGCCGCGCATCTCTCCATGCCAACAAAGTTTTTGAATTTTCTGCGCAAAGATTTTTTGTAAAGAATTTGAAGTAATTTTCGATGCTGGGAATTCAGGCGTTCCCGACCTGGAATCTTCGGCTGGACCGAACATAAATCTTGCTCCGGACGTCCATTCTTCTTCTGCCTCAGCTATCCCTCATTCCTCTTCTATATTTTATTCCGAACTTTTCTCACGTGAGACGGAGGCAGACCAACGATTTTCTTTCCTAAAGGAAGATTTGCTCACTAAATTTTATGGCCAGGGTTGTGGCTCCTTAAGGAATTTTTTCGACTATTTTAATATATCAGGTTGCGCACGAAATATAAATTGTAGATCTTCGCCGTTCATACTCTGTTATTTTACCTTTTTAATGGCATTCTGGATCTTCTTACAATAATATATTTAATTTATGTTTTGATTCCAATCTGTATCCATAATACCTATGTTTGTACTAATGTCATTTCAAAATTTCAATTTCAGTTGTTGCGAAACTCTTCCTATACTTGATAATGAATGAAGTTGCATTCGAAACGTCGTAAAATTATAATAAAATGTCCCTTGGAAACCTGATATTTGGATTTTCACTTCCTATCAAGAGCCTAATTCGCCGAATCGAGAAAAATAATAAGAAAATTGTCAATAAGAAATACTCTCTGGTCTTCAATGAAACCTATAATAATATATTTGCACAAATTACCCACATTTGCACGGTTTTTTTATCGTACGTACGGCAGCGCGGTGTAAGCGGGTGCCGGGTTTCAGGCTGTCATACCACGGCTAAATTGTCTTCATTGTTATGCCCTGATTGAGGAGATGACTGTTCTTGTTCAGACCAATGGAGTCATTGTATTTTGTGGCCTGACTCATTGTTGTTGTGCTTCTTGATTGTTTCCATTGTCAATGTGTGGGCTTGCGTCTTGTGCTGCTGTTAGCCATGTTTTTGTACACTGGCCGGCCTTGCGGTTGCCTGCCTGTTTAGCTTCACTAATCCTAAATAAGGAGAAAATTGAAACATTTCCATCAACAAATTGAAGATTTTCTTGAGCTTACGTTGATGTGAACTTGTCGAAAAGTGAGATAAACTATTCAACTTAATCCACCGTACAAGAAAGTGTCTGAGGAGTTCGGAGAGACTACCTCTTACCGGCTCATGTTGTCATCGAAAAAGAAACTCCATTGATGAATACCTCTAATAATCTCGAAGCGTCAAAATTACCAATTAATCTCAATCATGAAAATACTTAATAAATGATTAACTGAATTTAGCTGTTAGATGAAAGCTTAAATGTATGAAGGCAGCCCGCCCTCATGCAAATTGAACAATCATTTTAATTGGAACATTTATATCTTGTTTGTAGATACAGTTGTTCATGAAAAATTAAGCTAATCTCGCTGCAAAATAAAAATGATGGACATACCGTTATGAATAAGTTTTTTCGACATGGGTGCAGAATCCTGGCTTACTCAAGAAAGGCTCAGTATTCTTGGCTTACTCAACAAGAGCAACACAAGTGAACAAGTTACCCTCAAGTCCTCAACACAAGTGAACAAGTTACCCTCAAGTCCTCAACACAAGTGAACAAGTTACCCTCAAGTCCCTCTTATACACATCTAGATGTGTATAAGAGACAGCTCACAATCTTTCAGGCCCTCACAATCTTTCAACCCCTCACAATCTTTCAACCCCTCACTATCGGCAAATCTCTTCAAACTGTCGCGCTCATATTGAGACTTAACATATAATTGACATATCATGTAATGAAAGTTTCAAATTTATTTATTATTTAGCCGTGTTAATTTTTCAGAAACTAATAATAATGTGTTAATTAATCTAAAACTATAATATATGACTTCCATCCTGGTCTAAAATTACGACTAATTATGCATTTGCCCAGCATTAATTAGTTTAGCATTAATCACGAGTTAATGAATTGGACATGAGGCAATATTCAATTAATATGACATTATTTACATGTAATTAATCTGGGATTTGGCAGGATTTAATAAAATGAAATTTTTTTAAAAGTTTGTCCTGACACCGGCCGGCCACAGACGCAACTTCACGTATGATATAACTCAAGTATTTTCAGGTCACAGAGTACTTATATATTCAGTAGTATACAATAACGTAGTATATTTAGTATAGATTATGAGGTATACTATAATATATTAGACGTAATATATAATATTAATAATGATGAGATTAAAAATAGTAATTTTATTACGTAAGTATTATTGTTATTATTTTTATTTTTCCTACTAATACTATTATTATTATTATTTTCATTATTATTATTATACAACACAAGTGAACAAGTTACCCTCAAGTCCTCAACACAAGTGAATAAGTTACCCTCAAGTCCTCAACACAAGTGAACAAGTTACCCTCAAGTCCCCAACACAAGTGAACAAGTTACCCTCAAGTCCTCAACACAGGTGAACAAGTTACCCTCAAGTCCTCAACACAGGTGAACAAGTTACCCTCAAGTCCTCAACACAGGTGAACAAGTTACCCTCAAGTCCCCTCTATCACGAGACTCATCTGCAAAGAAATTACGGCAGTTTTTTGGTCGGCCGTGCAATAGCCGATGGTTGGCCACCGATACATCGGCCTTGATTTACAAACGCTATAAAAATGCAGGATTTTTATCCTTATCCTGACTAGATATCAGTTGAGCTGAATCCTAATCCTAAGATTTATAGGGTACGCTCAGACAAATGAGCGCATCCATTGTCTCAATTTCGATGCACTTTTTGCCATGTGCGGGTCACTCAGACCCACTTTGCCTTGGGCATAAGGGCGTATCAGTGCTACATGCGGAAAGTGTGTCACTATTTGAACAACATGAACCGTTAATTTTTCTCAGTGTACCAATCAGGACCTATACTTCCAATAAATGTTAAAAGATCATAAGTTCATCAGCCAATCATTGACGGCCTTTCAAGCAAAATCCACCAATCATAGACAAGAAAATAGAGCGTAAGTACTTACGTTCACTTGGCGAGTTTTGAAAGTATGGCATCAGGCGTGATAGAGATGCGTGATGCGTACTTCGGTTTAATGCGTTAATTAATGCATTTTATTATTCATAACATGCGTGGCTACATGTGTTGGTGATACGCTTGCTGGATATGCGTGTTATAAGTTCTAAGATGAGTATCATGCGTATCCCTTATACGATGATACTTCCCTGATGCGTGTCACTCTATAATACGCTAGTGAAAATTTTCCTGCCATTGAATAATAGAGAACAGATAACACTTCATTGTTCAATTTCATTAATTATGGCTAATGAAATTATTTATTTTTCAATTAATGAAATTAATTATTTCATTAATTTTCACAGCTAAGTCATAATTTCTTTCTTCAGTTATTTTCGGTTCATGCCTAACTTTTAGTTTCCCACTTCCGATTATTTAGAGAGTAAAGTTAACTCTAAATTTTTTTTAGTTCCAATTATTTAACGAATACAGACTACTCTTCGTTTATTATTTCTTAATATTTAGAGATTGCCGTGAACTCTTTCTTATGGCTTTCAATTATTTAAAGAGTGCAGCGAACTCTTCATTTTTATTCTCGATTCAAATATGCAAAAAATAATATATATGCAAAAATATGCAAAAGTTAGTAAAATGAAAAAAATACGACTTGATTTGTTCGCATCAAAGACGACTTTGCTGTCAGAGTCTGGTGCTGCTGGTAGAGTCTAGTGCTGCTGGCAGAGTCTGGCGCTGCTGCTGGCAGAGTCTGGTGCTGCTGGCAGAGTCTGGCGCTGCTGGCAGAGTCTGGTGCTGCTGGCAGAGTCTGTGCTGCTGGCAGTGTCTGGTGCTGCTGACAGAGTCTGGCGCTGCTGCTTGAAGAGTCTGGTGCTGCTGGCAGAGTCTGGTGCAACTGACAGAGTCTGGTGCTGCTGGCAGAGTCTGGTGCTGCTGGCAGAGTCTGGTGCTGCTGGCAGAGTCTGGTGCTGCTGGCAGAGTCTGTGCTGCTGGCAGAGTCTGTAGCTGCTGGCAGAGTCTGGTGCTGCTGGCAGAGTCTGGTGCTGCTGGCAGAGTCTGTGCTGCTGGCAGAGACAGCCCCCACCCCCTTCACAATAACACCAATATAATAATGACATCAAACATTCTACGATGAACGTATATTCTACAATAACTGACTTTACGATGATCCTCAACATTTTCAATTATTAAAAAAAAAAGTTCAATGAAACTTATTTTTTTATTTTTTTTTATTAATCAATTATTAAAGTTCAATTAAACCGCAATTACAAACTCAAATGTCTTATTCAATAATAAAGTGATACGATTTATACGATTGTTTTCTTCGTAAGGTCCATTATCTAGATAAATCATTCTACGACAAACGTATATTCTACAATGGCTGACTTTACGATGATCGTAAATGTCCGTGAAACGTCGTCAGTCGTGGGATTTGTTATGACGATAGTCGGAGATCGCAGGATGGACTTTAAGAAGTTGTAAGTCGTTCTCGGTATGAATATGTTAACTTAGAAATAAATTTACATCTTTCTTGTAGTCGTCTTATATTTTGCTTTTGTATCTTTCTTCAGGTCTCATATATTTTGCTTTATCATTTATTTGAAAATCAGGCTATAATGTCATAGGTACTTTTTTAATATTGCATTAATACTTAAATATAATATTTTTCAGGTAGGAATTATTACGATTCAAATGGTTAACATTTAACACTTATGAGCAATACTTGTGGTTTAAAATGAAGATTTTGGAAAAATAACTTTGATTATGAATTAACCTTAAGGTGCAATAGTGAACCACAGCGGTTAAGTCCAATATCCATCTTAAAACAACAATAATGGGTTAAAAAAGTTAATTTCGAATTGTGAAAACAATATCTAGAGTTGGAGATTACACATTTCCGAAATAATGTAGGGAATTTCAAGCTAATCGCGGAGGTGTGATTAATGTTGCTTGGAATGGAGGCGAACATCAGTGATTTAAATTATAACATTTGTTAGCAATTCATGAGGTTTGATATTGCTGGGGCTCATAATACTTTAGTGAACAACTGTACTCTACGCTGGCGCTCATAATACTTGAGACAACAACTGTACCTACGCTGGCGCTCATAATACTTGAGACAACAACTGTACCTACGCTGGCGCTCATAATACTTGAGACAACAACTGTACCCTACGCTGGCGCTCATAATACTTGAGTGAACAACTGTACCCTACGCTGGCGCTCATAATACTTGAGTGAACAACTGTACCCTAAGTACCCTACGCTGGCACTCATAATACTTGAGACAACAACTGTACCCTACGCTGGCACTCATAATACTTGAGTGAACAACTGTACCCTACGCTGGCGCTCATAATACTTGAGTGAACAACTGTACCCTATGCTGGCGCTAACTTGGGGGTTCAGTGGGGGTCGGCAGCACCATTGATGGGGTTGTAGTTGGGGGTCGAAAATATGATAATTACACTAATCTAATCTCGTTATTTTGAATCTTTATGATTGCGAAAATGAACGGCATTGAAAATTCAGGTATTTTGGGACGGTTCATTATTATAATGTGCTGGATAATTTTAACGATGATTATCATACGCAAAACAATTCTAGAATCATTATGATCCATAACAAACAATAACTAAATTATCCTACTCTCACTTACCATCCCTTACCCTAACCTACCCTCCCTTTCCCTCACCTATCCTCCCATACTCTCATTTACCATCCATCACCCTCCTCCCCTCACCTAACCTGACATTCCTGTACTTACCATCTTCCTTCCCCGCCTACCCACCCTTACGTACTCCCACCTACCCTCATCTAACCTCAAATAATCTCATCTATCCTCACCTAACCTTACCTACCCTCACCTACCGTCATTCACCCTCACCTACCATTTCTTCCCTCCCTATCTTCACCTACCATACCTATCTCCACCTACCCTCACCAACCCGCACCCTGTTAACACCCTACCCCACCATACCCCACCTACCCTCCCTTACCCTCACCTAACCCCACCACGCGCGTGTTAGGTGATCCTTCAGAGGCTATCATCACCACAGAAATGATAAATGATATTAATCGATAAGCTTACCAACTTGAATGAGGGTGAAGATGGGAGGCAGGGGAGGGGGTGAGTAAACTCCCCTTCTCCTCCAGATTACTTATCACTTGAGGGTTAAATTTACAACCCCCTTGTACAGATTTTCCTTTACACTCACGTACGGTATTCACTTTAAACGCATACCTTTATACGGTCTCGGAAGTTTACTTTTAATGTACGTTGCATATGTAGTTTCGTTACGATGCAATCTCTCGTTAGTATCATCCTGGTTTTCTCTCAAAATTTTGGTAAGTTCAATAAAACCGCAATTACAAACTCAAATGTCTTATTCAATAATCAAGTGATACGATATATTCGAGTATTTTCTTCGTATTAACTAACTAATACTAATTAACTAATTAAATAAATTAACTAAACTAATTAACTAATATTAACATTAACTAAATAAATCTTTCACCGGAGGAACCGCTTTACAAGTACGAAAATGCATCTCAATAATTAGCCCTCAATGAAGGCCACAACGGAATAATTTTAGACACCTGCAATTAAAATGACTCGTGGCAACCGACACATTAGGCAGACTTGTGTCAATATACTGTGTATGTGTGATGCGCATATACGTTCAATTACAAGATATCTGGATACTTCATGGAAGGTCAATGAGAAAATCAATATTTTTCTTACGTATATAATCGTAGCACAACTCGATGTGAGGTCATAATCAATTTTCAGCTTTTAATTATTGCAAAAAATGATCCAGGAGTTCCCATTTTGAATTCTGAGACCAAAATTGTACAGTTTCTTCCAACCTTTGATTCAAACTTTTGCGTCAGAATTATGCCTCCCGCAAGTAACGTAATTCTTCATGCCTAATTTAGATGTTAAGTATAGAATATCAATGCTTTGTAAAATATTACTTAATATTCAAATTATAACTGAACAACTCGTCATTTATATAGAAACTGTGAACTATTGATTAGGATGAATTTAATTATAGAAGACAATTTTGTTTGAATTGAAACAAAAATTATCTGTGGAGAAATTTTATTATTGTTCAAATAAGCGCAATTTATTTCAATTTCTCGATAAAAAATTTACAGCCAAATCAAAATCGCGCTAACGGCGTGCAATCAAATTTCAGTGACCACAGACACTGCGCTCAAAATACCCAATAGTTTTAAAAAATTTGTACACTAACTGTGCATTAGAAATGTGTCCTTTGTACTGCTAGTGCGCAAGTATTTTTTTAAGAAAACACGAATACATTTTTCTTAGACCAATTTCTTACTAACACTTGATTTACTAACATTATAATTAGCAAGTAATTAGCACGCTCAGTTCATGAATCAATTATATCGATCAATAATAGAAGAATCAACGCACGATTTTTTTGACGCGTCCTTCTGAGAGGAGCCGCGCAACGCTGCTCTATCGCGGGGATCTGAGGGCCCTTGTGAGGGTCGGGGGTCCTTGT